>NC_091312.1:13006683-13016683 GCF_038502225.1 Cherax quadricarinatus
GTGTGTGTGTGTGTGTGTGTGTGTGTGTGTGTGTGTGTGTGTGTGTTAGTTTCTGTAAGCAGGCATTACATTGTGACTTATTCTTCACATATAAATAAATATAAATGAATGTATATATATATATATATATATATATATATATATATATATATATATATATATATGTATATATATATATATATATATATATATATATACATATACATATATATATATTGGTGTGTATATATATATATGTGTATGTATATATATATATATATATATATATATATACATATATATATATATATATATATATATATATATATATATATATATATACATATATGTACAAGAAGACGAGAACAAAGCTCGTACTGGATACTATAGAGCAGTGAGACTCTATAGTTGAGTTTCAGTCATCATTACAGAGAACTACAGAGCGTGTAGAGTGTAAGGATATCACACAGTGAACAACTATTGATCAGTATTTCTTCATTTCGTCTTCAATGGGGGACGACTCATAAAACTTTCCTGATTGATGATGTGTCTATAGAGGAAACATGTTGAGACTCAAACACTAACAACCACACAAAAAACACAGCTTCTCCTGTGACTGAATGAGACGTCTTCGTGAAGACTTCATTTCTTTGTGATGAACTGAGACAGGCGATCCAAGAAAGTCAAGACTCTTACAGCTATTTTGTTTTTCCCAGCGTGCCAGCATTCGTTGCCTAGCAACCGAGAGGCATGCCCGTCAACGCACGAGTGCCACGTGAACGTAGCGGTGAACTTCCGAATTCAACCAGGAAATGCAGGCGAAGGTAAAAAAAAAAAAAATTGTCCTCTCTCTCTCTCTCTCTCTCTCTCTCTCTCTCTCTGTCTCTCTCTCTGTCTCTCTCTCTCTCTCTCTCTCTCTCTCTCTCTCTCTCTCTCTCTCTCTCTCTCTCTCTCTCTCTCTCTCTCTCTCTCTCTCTCTCTCACTCACTCTCTCTGTCTCACTCACTCTCAATTCTGAATGATTTTTACTCTCGTCTGGAGCCCTACGACTGGATCACCGCTGACCAGACAATAGTGTGGTCCAGTCTTATCTGCCTTGACCCAAGTCTCTCAGACAACTCTTGTCATGTTGTTATCTACGTCGCTCACTGATTACCTGAGTCGCCCTAATCGCTAAAACTTTTAACATGGCTGATTGGTTTGACTGCTTCGTCATAGCTGACTGTCTCAGTGTGTTGTCTTGGCTTAATGTTATTCCTCGCCTCAGTAGCTGCTTTCCCTTCATACGTAATATTTTTATGCAACTAATATTACAGCTCAAGAGCTATTGTCTCGACTTACAGCATTTCAAAACTCAGTCATGTTTAAATTGCACTACTTATCTTCTTTCTTTCCCATCCTTCTTTTCAGGATGCGGCCCACAGTAGTCGAACAATTCCAAGGTACCTGTTTACTGCTAGGTAAACGGAGGCAACAGGTGCAAGTGGGAGTGCAACTTCAGTTCGCTAAGCACAGGATTAGTTCCCGTTCTCTTCATTTTTGAGTCGAACTCTTGAACCCCTGAACTAACAGTGTTTACATCTCAAACTGTTCATAAACTTTTCATAAAATAATTGGTCTCCTCAAAATTAAATTGTAGGCAGCTAATGCTCCATAAATTTTTTCTCAATATAGAAAGAAGCAGTATTAAAATTCAGCAGGGTTATAGGCACCTTCAAAATGCAAAGGAAAAATTCATAATTGAGTATACAGACAGACATTCCTCCATGTGGCAGCCTGAGTGGTAAAATTACTGCGACGGGAAAGATGTACCGCGCGGCGGTTCTAAATGTTAAGTCTAATAATGAGAGAAAATATTAATAATCGGTGTGGAGAGAGCTGCTCAGTGTGTGTGTGTGTGTGTGTGTGTGTGTGTGTGTGTGTGTGTGTGTGTGTGTGTGTGTGTGTGTGTGTGTGTGTGTGTGTGTGTGTGTGTGTGAGTGTGTGTGATTATACCACAAGAGTGACAGCTAATTATTTTTTTTTCACTTTAGCTCAACTCTGGCATATGACACATGAACAACGCAAGAAAAAATGGATGTCACTCTTGACCTCAGTGTCACGCCCATGTTACTCTGTGTCACAACGTGTCACGCTGGTGTTACTGGTGTCACGCTCATGTCTCCAGTGTCACGCCCGTCACCTGCCGTAGATAATTACAAGCTGATTTTTTTCATGTCTCATATGCGAGTGTGATTCAAGTCTCATCAAGGTCAACAACTCATTATGCAACTCTTGTAAACTCTCTAAACGATCGTTTCATCTATCTCCGACAGATTTACCATCACTAGCACAGGCCACGACTTCTCCATTCACTAGCATAGGCCTCCACTTTCATTATCATAGGCGTCGACGTTCACTTGCATACGCCTCTCTATTCATTAGTATTGGCAACTTATTTCACTTGCACCTCTCCATTCACTAATGTAGGACTCTGTAATCCCTTGAATTGGCCTCTCCATTCGTTAGCATAAGCATCTCAGTTCACTACCATTGGCATATTAATTCTTTAAAATGCCAGTGGTAGTTCTTAATATTCTCTAGCGTTGGCTTCTCCTTTCAGTAGCATGGGACTCTTCAATCAATAACAAATTCCTCTCCATACACCAGAATAGGCCTCTTCAATGATTAACATAGGTCTCTCAATTTACTAACATAAGCGCATATCTCTCCATTCACAGGCATAGACTCCTCTTTATTAATTAACATAGGCCTCTAGAATCACTAACACAAGCCACTTCAATCACTATATATATATATATATATTTATATATATATATATATATATATATATATATACATGTATATATATATATATATATATATATATATATACATATATATATATATATATATATATATATTTATATATATATATATATATATATATATATATACATGTATATATTTCTCCATTCACTAACACTGAACTCTCCATTCACTTGCATAATCCGTGCAGATGCAGATACCACATCAAGAGTCAAATAAGGAAAAATGTTTTTCCATCTGTAATCAACAGTTGTTTCTAAAAAGAGTTTATCTTGAAAACATGTAGTTGCTCTATCAATTTGTTTCGCCGATTTATGCAAAGCATTGAAAACACTTTCAAGCTAAGCATATTATTTTTTTCCGAAAGAGCAAGAAAGAAACAGTTCACCACCTTATTTACGAAACCTTAGAATACATGAGAGATGCTACAGGTACTACATGATATAATGACTTGACGCAAAATATTTCACCCCACACCATGTTACGCATGCGTCGTCACAGAAGTAACAGCTTCTTGTGATCGACATCGCATTGCTTGCTCCATGAAGTGAAAGTTGATTAAAGTATCTTGATTCTTCGGCTTTTTCCTCAGATAGAAGATTGCGCATAAGAAGCAAAATATGAGAGGAGAGCAGCGTTTTCTACTTCCAGTCAGCGTAAGTTGAGAGAAAGAGCTCAGGCAGAGCTCCTGTCAGATGAAAGAAGCTGACACTGAAGTCTGCGGCTCCATTCGGATTGCAGACACTGATGATGAAGATGGAGATGAAGACTATGATGATATTTCGATAGGGCCGTGTTCCATGAAGAGAAGTGATGAGATCTTGGTGCCTTGGCGACTAGATCCCATGAGAGAAGTGAAGCACTTGTCGAGTCCTGGATTCATCGATCGTTCAAATAAAGATTGGCTGAACCTCACACTTATCTATATGTAGGTAGCATAGAAAATTATTAAACTTTTAAGGACGTACGGGCAATAGGGATCAGTTTTCAGATATTCCAGGAGAAAACCTGTAGCACAATCTGGAATACTTTTTTTTTCTTTAATTCTGCCTTCAAGCAGCTAGTCCTCTTTGAGCTTAAGCACGAGACAACAAGACAGAAAGGACCAATCAGCAGTCGCTCCGAGAGAGAACCTCAAGGACCTCCAGGAATTTAATCCTCTTTTGGTTCAAGAAGACATGAGTAGTCGACCTGGAAGAGTCCAACTTCGCTGTCCTTGAAACCTCCGAAGATATACTTCCCAGGGCCGTGTGGCGTCTTGCCTAAGAGGAAGTTGGCAAATGCCATCAAGTACACCCTCTCCGTCAGGGGAAAATCACCACTCTGCAATGAGAAGGACAAGCGATAATCATTAACCAAGTAAGACGTAGTTCTTTTCCCTTACAATAATGTTAATACTTTCATGCTTATTTCTAATAGTCTACTACCATTAAAACTGTTGTTATAATATTACTAAAATGTTTTTTTTATATATTTTCACCAATTAATCAATTCTTTTTTGTAAACCTTTTATTGTGTATAAAAACTAGCTTGCACGAGAAAGCAGCTAGTCTAAGCTAGTCTAAGTCTAAGATTGGATTTATTTCCAGTAGATAGGGATATTTTTTTTAGTAACACTAAGAAGTAATTTAAGTGTAAGCTGTGCATTTGCAATAACCTAAGAGGTAAACAGAGCAAATAACACAAAGAATTCGCAATTATCCTTCTTTTGATGTTCATTCTACCGACCAACAATACTCGGCTCTGAATTTGATACAATTCACGTCACACAACCCAGATTACTCTTACAGTGCAATAACTACTAAAATATTACGGCATAAAATACAACTGTAACTACTAATAGTATTACCTCTTATAATACTACTACTACAACTACTAATACTATTGTTGTTTAAAATACCACTGCAACTACTAGCACTACTTATAATTTTACTGTTACTACTAGTACAACTGCTACCGCTTGTAATTCTACTGGTACTATTGCTATTGCTAATTATATTGCTGCTCTTTCTACTACTACATTGCTACCCCAAGCAATGCAACAGCAGCCACATCTGCTAATAATATGATGCGCTATTTTTTAAATAGCTGTTTCCACTGCTACTAGTCCTGCCCCACCACTGACCGAAGTGAGGGCCCTGTAAGCTTCCTCGGTGATGTGTTCCACTTGATCTTCTGGCAGCTTGATGAACAGAGCGTAGAAACACCTCAGCTCATCGTAGGATATAATACCATCGTCTGTGGAGGTAAAAAAAGGGTAGGTAAATACTTGTAGAAGAGAAAAAACATAGGCAACATATGGCAACGGTTTGCTCTCCAGGAGCTATAGTTTGACAAAGCTCCTGGAGAGCGGAACGTTGCCACAATAAAATGTCACATTAGTTTCACATGTGCCCTTCAACCTAAAACTTTGTCTGTAGTTCTACCGATGTTATTACGAGAAAAAATAAAGCAATTAAATTTCTAGCAAGTATCAGCGAAGCTCACTAACAAACGTTAAAATTAAAGTCAGACAAGTTCCCAGGCCCTAGGGAGATATTTTCTCATTTCATAAAAGAAGGAGAAGCTCAATATACACTCGTAAATCTGTCTCATAAATTATGAAAAAAAATGATAAATGCACCAGAATTATGGAGGGTGGCAGATGTAAAGCCAATTTTACAGGAGCGTAGACCTGTAGCTTCATATTATCTTCCAATCAAATTATCATAAACTGAAGAGAAATTATTAGAAGCAATAACTGCAATTATTAACTTACCTCGAGGAACGCAGACTAGTGAAACTGCCACAACGTGTTTTATTTTTTTACACTGATTTACTCTCGTTCTTACCAAACATTCAAATAGTTCAGTAAATATTAACAAAGTTATCATGTTATATTGTTTATATTTTGAGAGAATTTCCCTTCATGCAACACTTCGGAGATCCTGACGATGCACGAAAGTGCGAAAGATATTGAGCTATATTTTTTTAGGTCGTTGAGACTTGGTTAATATACATACATACATACATATATATATATATATATATATATATATATATATATATATATATATATATATATATATATATATATATATATATATTACTGTAACCACGAACGAGTGGTATTAATCAGTAACAACACTGCGACTAGCCGAGGATTCGAACCCATGTCATTTGGCCCACCTCATGGTGAGTGTAAATCACACATGACGCTCTAGCCCACGGGACCACGCAATCCTACAAGAATGACGCACCCAGCAGAGCTAGGTGCTTTACCATCATCCGAAGACATACGGTGGTATGGATACCTTTGAGCTAATTTTATTCTACTCCCCGTTTGGTGTAATAGCCTCACGAGCAGCATATATATATTACTGTAACCACGAACCAGTGGCATTAATAACAACAATGCAACTAGCAGAGGATTCGAACGCATGTCGTTTTGGCCCAACTCAAGGTGAGCGAAACGGGGAGCAGAATGAAATTAGCACGAAGGCACCCAAACCACCGTATATCCTCGGATGACGGTAGAACACCTATCTCTGCTGGGTGCGTCATTCTTGTAAGATTGCATGGTCCCGTGGGCTAGAGCATCATGTGTGATTTTCGTTCACCGTAAGGTAGGCCACAACGACATAGGTTCGAATCCTCGGCTAGTCGCAGTGTTATATATATTATATATATATATATATATATATATATATATATATATATATATATATATATATATATACATATATATATATATATATATATATATATATATATATATATATATGTGTGTGTGTGTGTGTGTGTGTGTATGTGTGTGTGTGTGTGTGTGTGTGTGTGTGTGTGTGTGTGTGTGTGTGAGTGTGTGTGTGTGTGTGTGTGTGTGTGTGTGTGTGTGTGTGTGTGTCTGTGTATACGTCGTGCTGAATAGGTAAAACTGTTTAATCAGCAGGAATTCACTTAAAATTAAGTCCTTTCTAAAATTTTCTCTTATACGTTTAAAGATATATATTTTTTTCATTTATGTTAATGTAAAAGTAATGTAAGGTACCAAAAATTCCTTAGAAATCTTACCTAATCTTATTATAACAAGCGCAATTAAATTTAGCCTAATCCAACTAAATATATTTTAGAAAAGTTTACAAAAATTTAGTAATAAACAAACACAGTGAAATATTTTTTCGTTACGTTCATAATGATTTTTTGCGAAATTATTGCTTCCACAAATTTCCACTTGCCTTATCCGCAAATTTTACCTATTTGGCACGATATATATATATATATATATATATATATATATATATATATATATATATATATATATATATATATATATATATATATATATATATATATATATATATATATATATATATATATATATATATATATATATATATATATATATGCAAAACAACCACTCTGAAAGAATAGAGAAATTCCAAGCGCTTTCGTGACTACTCACCATTATTCTGAAATCACCTGTTTACTGTGATCTTATTGCATGTCGTGCCGAATAGGCAGAACTTGCGATCTTGGCTTAAATACCAACGCTCATCTTGCCATATAGGACAAGTGAAAATTTGTATATGCAATAATTTCTCCAAAATCATTCTGAACCTAACGAAAAAAATATATTTCACTGTGTTTGTTTAGTATTAAATTATTGTAAACAAATCTAAAATATATTTAGATGGCTTAGGCTAAAATAAATTGTTCTTGTTATAATAAGGTTAGGTAAGTTTTCTAAGATTCTTTTGGAGCAAAATTAATTTTTTTTACATTAACATTAATGAAAAAAATATATCTTTAAACGTATAAGAGAAAATTTTAGAAAGGACTTAATTTTAAATGAGTTCTTGCTAATTGACCAGTTTTACATATTATATATATATATATATATATATATATATATATATATATAATATTTTTATATACATTTTATTTATATGAAGTTTGAACTTCAGCTTTTGTGGATTCCTTCTCACATAGGCCTTTTGGTATATGACAGAGTTGATGACTTAGCTAAACGACCATAAAGTATAGAGAATATCTAATTCAGTTTTGATTTCTTAAAAACAAACTTTAAAAAAAACATTGTTAGTGAAAAACTAGTAAACGAGTTTGAACAGTACAGACAGAAACTAGCAGATCAATTGCTTATCATAAAGAGTCAAATTAAACATGTCAATGTAGAAAGTAACAGGGTCAGCAGATTTTAAGACGTTGTCTCTGTTAGACTATGGTTATGCTTTAATTATCTTTATCAGTAAGTTTTGTAGTGAGATGCTAATGATGTCAAAGGCAAGCGTGTGGACAGAGGCAAAGGGACATACACTGCAACATTATAGCTCATCTTGCAGTGTCCAAACATCCAACCTTTTAGAGATACCTTCAGGCAAACTCCTTTAGCAAATCAAAAACCACTTCATTGTTAATAACAAAATATTTGAAATCTTGAGACTTTTTCCACATTTTTCATCACTTACTGCGTATAGATGAGTTTGTGTTTGATGAGATTGCAATCCAATAAATGCTAAAAAGATCTTGAGATTGCATTTCCACATTAAACAGTGTAGATTAGATAAGTGTAATTTACTTGAAATTATTGCCGTATTTGTAATTATGCCCAATGACGGATATTATAAAAACCCTTTGTGATCTCTCTTATTATGTTTGCGCTACCAATCACAAGCTGAACATGGCACGGACAAGGAACTAGCTAACTTCCACGCCATAGTTCCGGCACCACTGAGCGGGTCCTCCTATGACGAATAAATTAACAGTAACAATACCTAATTCATCTCCCCCAAATCCTCCAATTGCCCCAACCTCATCCCTGTCTCACCTCTCCTATTGATGACCTTAAAGAGGATTTTGGGAAGAATCTGCAGCCAGATAGGGAAGTCGACCATAGCCCTGGCCCCGTGGGTGAGATTACCCCACATGTTCAACCACTGGTACATCTGTACACGATCTGGGATCCGGTCCACGTCGAATTCTGCCGAAGGACCAAGGTAAAGATTACACGAGGAAGCTGTTGTATTATTTTGATGCTTGCGTGTGTGAGTGTTGCTGCAGAGTGAGTGTTGCTACACAGTGTGAATGTTGCTGCACAGTGTGAGTGTTGGTGCAGTGTGCAGGTGTTGCTGCACAGTGTGAGTGTTGGTGCAGAGTGGTGCTACACAGTGTGAGTGTCCGTCAAGAGTGAGTGGTGTTGCACTGTGTGAGTTACCGTGAAGAGTGAGTGGTGCTGCACAGTGTGAGTGTCCGTGCAGAGTTAGTGGTGCTACACAGTGTGAGTGTCCGTGAAGAGTGAGTGGTGGTGCACAGTGTGTGTCCGTGAAGAGTGAGTTGCTGCACAATGTGAGTGTCCGTGTAGAGTAAGTGGTGTTGCACAGTGTGAGTGTTGTTGCAGAGAGTGGGTGTTGCTGCACAGTGTGAGTGTCCGTGTAGTGAGTGGTGCTACACAGTGTGAGTGTACGTGAAGAGTGAGTGTTGCTGCACAGTGTGAGGGTCCGTAAAGATTGAGTGGTACTGCACAGTGTAAGTGTTGTTACAGAGAGTGGGTGTTGCTGCACAGTGTGAGTGTTGTTACAAAGAATGGGTATACCTGCCCAGTGTGAGTGTTGTTGCAGAAAGTGAGTGGTGCTGCACAGTGTGAGTGTTGTTGCAGAGTGGTGCTGCACAGTGTGAGTGTTGTTGCAAAGAGTGAGTGGTGCTGCACAGTATGAGTGTTGTTGCAAAGAGTGAGTGGTGCTGCACAGTGTGAGTGTTGTTGCAGAGTGGTGTTGCACAGTGTGAGTGTTGTTACAGAGAGTGAGTGGTGCTGCACAGTGTGAGTGTTGTTACAGAGAGTGGGTGTTGCTGCACAGTGGTGAATGATTACTACGCTTTTCTAATTTTTAGTTTTCATAATAAATAATTATTTTTACTTATCATTACTGCTGATCATAATAAGAGATTTTAGGTAATTATATGTTGTTTATGTTATGATTACACATGAAGGGAGATTACACTGAGATATTTTGTGGTTAATTGCGTTTTATACTGTAGACTTAATTACTTGTGATTTTTTATTATTATTATTATTATTATTATTATTATTATTATTATTATTATTATTATTATTATTATTATTATTATTATTATTATTATTATTATTATTATTATTTTATGACTAGTAGCTTTAGTAGTAGCGGTAGTAGTAATATTGTTATTAAAGAAATAGTAATGG
>NC_091312.1:13029183-13041683 GCF_038502225.1 Cherax quadricarinatus
CATATTCGGCAAGACATATATATATATATATATATATATATATATATATATATATATATATATATATATATATATATATATATATATATATATATATATATATATATATATATATATATATATATACGTCGTGCCGAATAAGCAGAACTTGCCATCTTGGCTTAAATAGCAACGCTCTTCTTGCCATATAGGACAAGTGAAAATTTGTGTATGCAATAATTTCGCCAAAATCATTCTGAACCTAATGAAAAAAATATATTTCACTGTGTTTGTTTAGTATTAAATTATTGTAAACAAATCTAAAATATATTTAGTTGGGTTAGGTTAAAATAAATTGTTCTTGTTGTAATAAGGTTAGGTAAGTTTTCTAAGTTCCTTTTGGTGCAAAATTATAATTTTTTACATCAACATTAATGAAAAAAATACATCTTTAAATGTATAAGAGAAAATTTTAGAAAGGACTTAATTTTAAGTGAGTTCTTGCTAATTGACCAGTTTTACATATTCGGCACGACATATATATATATATATATATATATATATATATATATATATATATATATATATATATATATATATATATACATACATATATATATATATATATATATATATATATATATATATACATATATATATATATATATATATATATATATATATATATATATATATATATATATATATATATATATATATATATATATATATATATATATATATATATATATATATATATATATATATATATATATATACATATATATATATATATATATATATATATATATATATATATATATATATATATATATATATATATATATATATATATATATATATATATATATATATATATATGTCGTGCCGAATAGGCAGAACTTGCGATCTTGGCTTAAATAGCAACGCTCATCTTGCAATATAGGACAAGCGAAAATTTGTATATGGAATAATTTCGCCAAAATCATTCTTAACCTAACGAAAAAAATACATTTCACTGTGTTTGTTTAGTATTAAATTACTGTAAACAAATCTAAAATATATATAATTTGGTTAGGCTAAAATAAATTGCGCTTGTTATAATAAGGTTAGGTAAGTTTTTTAAGATTCTTTTAGTGCAAAATTAAAAGATAGATAGATGGCTTCATCACTAGACATTAACGCGAATTTGAGTGTCTCATGCTGCTTAGCAAGAGTTAACTCCCATTATTCTTAGCGGCACTAAGAAATTTTTAATTCACACGGTTCCTCTGTTCCTTTCTTCCGCCTTAAAAAATGAGAATGGGGGAAACCCCTGACCATGAATAACGGAGCAATGGAACCCTTTCGTAATTAAGCAAATCCAGATTAATTTCCCAGCGTTCCCAAAGGCGTTGCGGAATCTAGTTCTCTCTCCCTCTCTCTCTCTCTCTCTCTGGAGGAAGTCTCACTCCTGGCTACCTCCCAGAGCTGTAATGAAGATGATAATATTCCTGTGGGCCATAACAACCAACTAATGAATACTGTAGGAATATTATCTTGCCAACCGCTAGCATTAATTTATTTCTCAGCTCCACTGAGGGAAGTGAGAGGAGCTCTGACCCCCGAGATCCTTAACCCAATATTTCATTATTTTCTGTAATTTCTCTTCATGGCGGTCGTTTGTTAGTGTGTTATCAGAGCAATAAGAATAAAACATTTAACGTCGAGATTAGCACTTTTAGGGCAAAATATAACATCTCATCTGATCTAACACCAGTAGGTGGGAACAAGACTTGAAGACAAATGTTCGCGAAGCATGCACGCACACACACACACACGCACACACACACACACGCACACACACACACATATACACACACACACACACACACACACACACAGTATGCCACCAGGTCTCCCACCCTCACAGGCCCCCCAAACCACAGTGTTGGAAAGGAAACTGAAGGTATGGTACACAAACGCTGATGGAATAACAAATAAGTGGGAGGAGTGGCACGAAAGAGTCAAAGAAGCATCACCGGACATCATAGCTCTCACAGAAACCAAGCTTACAGGTATGATAACAGATGCCATCTTTCCAACGGGATACCAAATCCTGAGGAAAGACAGAGGGAACAGGGGGGGTGGAGGAGTGGCGTTGCTGATCAAAAATCGCTGGAATTTTGATGAGCTGGAGAGAGGAGATAGCGGAGAAGAAAGTGATTACATAGTGGGAACACTTCACTCTGGAGGTCCCAAGGTGGTAATAGCAGTGATGTATAACCCACCACAGAACAGCAGGAGGCCAAGGCAAGAGTACGACGAGAGCAATAGAGCGATGGTTGACACACTGGCTAGAGTGGCCAGAAGAGCTCATGCATGCAGGGCAAAGCTCCTGATCATGGGTGACTTTAATCACAAGGAGATCGATTGTGAGAACTTGGACCGACATGGGGGCCAAGATACATGGAGGGCTAAGATGATGGAGGTGGTACTGGAGAACTTCATGTACCAACACGTAAGGGACACTACAAGAGAGAGAGGAGAGGATGAACCAGCAAGGCTGGACTTAGTATTCACCTTCAGTAGTGCAGATATCGAGGACATCACATATGAAAGACCCCTTGGGGCCAGTGACCATGTGGTTTTAAGCTTCGAATACACAGTAGAGCTACAAGTGGAGGGAGAAGCAGGAAGGCCAGGACGAATGAAGCCAAACTACAAGAAAGGGGACTACACAGGAATGAGGAACTACCTGAACGGGGTTCAGTGAGACAGAGAACTGGCAGGGAAGCCAGTTAATGAGATGATGGAATATGTTGCAACAAAATGCAAGGAGGCTGAGGAGAGGTTTGTACCCAAGGGTAACAGGAGTAATGAAAAAGCCAGGATGAGCCCATGGTTTACCCAAAGGTGCAGGGAGGCAAAGACCAAGTGTGCTAGGGAATGGAAGAAATATAGAAGGCAAAGGACCCAGGAGAATAAGGAGAACAGTCGTAGAGCCAGAAACGAATATGCACAGATAAGAAGGGAGGCCCAAAGACAATATGAAAATGACATAGCAGCGAAAGCCAAATCTGACCCGAAACTGTTGTACAGCCACATCAGGAGGAAAACAACAGTCAAGGACCAGGTAATCAGGCTAAGGAAGGAAGGAGGAGAGACAACAGGAAATGACCGTGAAGTATGTGAAGAACTCAACAAGAGATTCAAAGAAGTGTTCACAGAGGAGACAGAAGGGACTCCAGAAAGACGGAGAGTTGGGGCACACCACCAAGTGCTGGACACAGTGCACACAACCGAGGAAGAAGTGAAGAGGCTTCTGAGTGAGCTAGATACCTCAAAGGCAATGGGGCCAGATAACATCTCCCCATGGGTATTGAGAGAGGGAGCAGAGGCGCTATGTGTACCCCTAACAACAATATTCAATACATCTATCGAAACAGGGAGATTGCCTGAGGCATGGAAGACAGCAAATGTAGTCCCAATCTTTAAAAAAGGAGACAGACATGAAGCATTAAACTACAGACCAGTGTCACTGACATGTATAGTATGCAAAATCATGGAGAAGATTATCAGGAGAAGAGTGGTGGAACACCTAGAAAGGAATGATCTCATCAACAGCAGCCAGCATGGTTTCAGGGACGGGAAATCCTGTGTCACAAACCTACTGGAGTTCTATGACATGGTGACAGCAGTAAGACAAGAGAGAGAGGGGTGGGTGGATTGCATTTTCTTGGACTGCAAGAAGGCGTTTAACACAGTTCCACACAAGAGATTGGTGCAAAAACTGGAGGACCAAGCAGGGATAACAGGGAAGGCACTACAATGGATCAGGGAATACTTGTCAGGAAGACAGCAGCGAGTCATGGTACGTGGCGAGGTGTCAGAGTGGGCACCTGTGACCAGCGGGGTCACGCAGGGGTCAGTCCTAGGACCAGTGCTGTTTCTGGTATTTGTGAACGACATGACGGAAGGAATAGACTCTGAGGTGTCCCTGTTTGCAGATGACGTGAAGTTGATGAGAAGAATACACTCGATCGAAGACCAGGCAGAACTACAAAGGGATCTGGACAGGCTGCAGACCTGGTCCAGCAATTGGCTCCTGGAGTTCAATCCCACCAAGTGCAAAGTCATGAAGATTGGGGAAGGGCAAAGAAGGCCGCAGACGGAGTACAGTCTAGGGGGTCAGAGACTACAAACCTCACTCAAGGAAAAAGATCTTGGGGTGAGTATAACACCAGGCACATCTCCTGAAGCGCACATCAACCAAATAACTGCTGCAGCATATGGGCGCCTAGCAAACCTCAGAACAGCATTCCGACATCTTAATAAGGAATCGTTCAGGACCCTGTACACCGTATACGTTAGACCCATATTGGAGTATGCGGCACCAGTTTGGAACCCACACCTAGCCAAGCACGTAAAGAAACTAGAGAAAGTGCAAAGGTTTGCAACAAGACTAGTCCCAGAGCTAAGAGGTATGTCCTACGAGGAGAGGTTAAGGGAAATCAACCTGACGACACTGGAGGACAGGAGAGATAGGGGGGACATGATAACGACATACAAAATACTGAGAGGAATTGACAAGGTGGACAAAGACAGGATGTTCCAGAGATTGGACACAGTAACAAGGGGACACAGTTGGAAGCTGAAGACACAGATGAATCACAGGGATGTTAGGAAGTATTTCTTCAGCCACAGAGTAGTCAGTAAGTGGAATAGTTTGGGAAGCGATGTAGTGGAGGCAGGATCCATACATAGCTTTAAGCAGAGGTATGATAAAGCTCACGGCTCAGGGAGAGTGACCTAGTAGCGATCAGTGAAGAGGCGGGGCCAGGAGCTCGGACTCGACCCCCGCAACCTCAACTAGGTGAGTACAACTAGGTGAGTACACACACACACACACACACACACACACTCACACACACACACACACACACACACACACACACACACACACACACACACACACACACACACACACACACTCACACACACGCGCGCGCGCGAGCGCGCACGGGCGGAAAAAAATGTTTTTTCCGCGACAACATAATTCAGAGCGGTGGATCAACAAAGAGGAAAATTGCGAACTAGGCTTGTCATTTCCCGTGGTCGTGTGACTGTCATCCCCGTCCACCATCACCACCATCACCACCACAACACCACCATCACCACCACCACCACCACCACCACCACCACCATCACCACCATCACCACCACCACCACCATCACCACCACCACCACCACCACCACCACCACCACCACCACCACCACCACCACCACCACCACCACCACCACCACCACCACCATCACCACCACCACCACCATCACCACCACACCACCACCATCACCACCACCACCACCACCACCACCAACATCACCACCACCACCACCACCATCACCACCACCTCCACCACCACCACCATCACCACCACTACCACCACCATCACCACCACTATCACCACCACCACTACCACCACCACCACCACCACCACCACCATCACGCTAATGCCTAAGTCTGCACAGCATCGTCATTAACAACCTACTGAATAGCATCACGAACAAGTTTGTACTGTGCGTTAAGCAGCAGCAGCAGCTGCTGCTGCTGCTGCTGCTGCTGCTGCTGCTGCTGCTGCTTATATGAACCATAGCTTTTTTCTTCATCTGAAAGTGTCTTAAACTACTTCTATGACCAGTACGACGTCTTTAAATTACAACTCAGCATTTTTTTTAAACTGCGGATATGGCCTGTATTTCATCGTGAACTACGGCTATTGCCTGAACTTCATCGTAAACTCCTGCAATATCTTATGTTTCATCCTAAACTAGGATTCATGCCTACACTCCATCACTAACTGCAGGGATCGAAGACTCTTCAACTCGCATTTATAAGAAATATTGTCATCACGAAGTCTTCAAGAGGAAACAGGAAACGTACCTACAGGAGGCTCAAGATTACTTGGTATTAAAATGAATAAAAGTCACATTACCGTGGCTGGATCAACTGATAAATAACTCACACTTTGAGAGTTAAATTAAGAGGTCGTTTGGATCCCTCTTGGACAATTGTAAGGTCGAAAATGAAGGAGAAAAACGAAGACCAGAATATTGGTCGGGAAGAGGGATTGGGAAGAAGGTGGTAGCAGTAGTAGTGGTAGTAGTATTAGTAACTGGTGTTGTAGTAGTAGCAGTAATAGAAGCAGTAGTAGTAGTTGTACTAATGGGGAAAATTGTATCTCAAAGATGGAAAAGCAGTTAACTAATGAAACATGTCACCAAAGGGCTCAAAATTAAATGAAGAAAAGACAAAAGAGATTCACTGGTCCATGTTTGGTAGGAAAAAACGAACAATTAAGGATAAAGTCAAAAGACAGGAACTGTAAGGAAAACGCGGAAGACAGGTCAAGAAAAAAGGCGAGGGAAAGGCAAAGGTCAGGTCAAGACACGAGTGTTTTGACACTGTATAAAGAAAGGCAGACATCTACTGAAACCCGGGAGTATGAGCAGGTGGATTAATGTATTTTCTTCCTTGGGTCAACCTGTCTTCGTGGACAACGACTGATGTATTACAAGAAGTAAGAGTATAGTGGAAGGGCATTGTATGCCTTGGTGATGGAATATTCATTGCTGCTCTCCTTGGTATATTACTGGGAACTTTATAATCTTGGCTACGTCTGTCTCTCTTTTGGCGAGGTCTGTATGTCTATCTCTGCCTGTCTGTCTGTCTGTCTGTCTCTGTCTGTCTGTCTGTCTGTCTGTCTGTCTGTCTCTCTGTCTGTCTGGCTCTCTCTCTCTCTCTCTCTCTCTCTCTCTCTCTCTCTCTCTCTCTCTCTCTCTCTCTCTCTCTCAGGGTTTAACAAGGTTAGGGTAAAGATTTCTATATTTACAAGCCAAGAGCTGTTACCCAGATCAGCTCATTTAAAAGCATTTTTTATTGTTATGAGACATACAAATAGGGAACAGGATGAAGCTGGAGCCATCTGTGGGTCAGCAATTTTATTTGATCAAGTAACTTTTTTTCGTAGATATTATGCAGTACGAACATGTACCAGACTAAGGTCATCCTAGGAATAAATGATCTCAGATGTAGTGATGTTCTGGAGAAGGGTACAGTCGAAGTGAAGTTTCTGCTTGCTGCCCGTCTTGTTGTGTAGAAGCTCACGTCTCACTGTCTTCTGAGTAGAATCAATTGTGGTACTTTGACAGTATTGGCCTTGTACATGACAGTAAGGCCACCCACATCCCTCCGGTGTTGAAGGCTCTGCTGAAATGACAAATTTATCCAGGCTGGGTCCAGGCGAGAGATGAGGCGTCTTGCTCTGATGGGGGAATAGGCAGTCCAAGAAAGTGGAGTATACTCAGTGTGTGAGCATACTTGTGCCTCGTACAGAACCTTGCGACCTCTACTGTCGAGCAGATGAGAGATACGTCGAGGTGCTGTAAACTTCCTGGCCGCCATGTCTGCAAGATTTACAACGTTGTTCTTCATGGTCAGTTTGGAGTCAGATTTCACCCCAAAGATATCAACGTCGTCCCCAGGTACCAATACACTTCCATTCATGTTTACTGCTGCTCCAGCATTACAATAATAGTGCTTAGAGACCATCATCCTTTGTGTTTTTTTTCAGGAGCAAATGTTACCTGCCATCGGTTTCCACAGGATTCTCTCTGCCCTCTCTCTCCTTCTCTCTCACCAATAAACACCACCTTCACCAAATAAAATATTTTACAGCGAAATTCTCCCATCTACTCGAAACATTCGCAATAGTGCAAGTTTCGGCTTCACTCAGTGCATATCAAGTTTGTTGACAGAGCAAATGGACGGGAAGAGAGTATGAATACAAAACTTGCCTTAGGCATTAATGGAGCTAATGGTAATTTTCGCTTGGCATGAGAGACAGACCTTAACTTGTGTTCTGAAGTTGCTTGGAGATAGTTCTCTGAGAGTTATCAAGGTTGGAAATTTGTGTATTGTATTAGTGGGATCATTGTGTGTGTGTGCGTGTGTGTGTGTGTGTGTGTGTGTGTGTGTGTGTGTGTGTGTGTGTGTGTGTGTGTGTGTGTGTGTGTGTGTGTGTGTGTGTTTGTGTGTGTGTGTGTGTGTGTACTCACCTAGTTGTACTCACCTAGTTGAGGTTGCTGGGGTCGAGTCCGAGCTCCTGGCCCCGCCTCTTCACTGATCGCTACTAGGTCACTCTCCCTGAGCCGTGAGCTTTATCGTACCTCTGCTTAAAGCTATGTATGGATCCTGCCTCCACTACATCGCTTCCCAAACTATTCCACTTACTGACTACTCTGTGGCTGAAGAAATACTTCCTAACATCCCTGTGATTCATCTGTGTCTTTAGCTTCCAACTGTGTCCCCTTGTTACTGTGTCCAATCTCTGGAACATCCTGTTTTTGTCCACCTTGTCAATTCCTCTCAGTATTTTGTATGTCGTTATCATGTCCCCCCTATCTCTCCTGTCCTCCAGTGTCGTCAGGTTGATTTCCCTTAACCTCTCCTCGTAGGACATACCTCTTAGCTCTGGGACTAGTCTTGTTGCAAACCTTTGCACTTTCTCTAGTTTCTTTACGTGCTTGGCTAGGTGTGGGTTCCAAACTGGTGCCGCATACTCCAATATGGGCCTAACGTATACGGTGTACAGGGTCCTGAACGATTCCTTATTAAGATGTCGGAATGCTGTTCTGAGGTTTGCTAGGCGCCCATATGCTGCAGCAGTTATTTGGTTGATGTGCGCTTCAGGAGATGTGCCTGGTGTTATACTCACCCCAAGATCTTTTTCCTTGAGTGAGGTTTGTAGTCTCTGACCCCCTAGACTGTACTCCGTCTGCGGCCTTCTTTGCCCTTCCCCAATCTTCATGACTTTGCACTTGGTGGGATTGAACTCCAGGAGCCAATTGCTGGACCAGTTCTGCAGCCTGTCCAGATCCCTTTGTAGTTCTGCCTGGTCTTCGATCGAGTGTATTCTTCTCATCAACTTCACGTCATCTGCAAACAGGGACACCTCAGAGTCTATTCCTTCCGTCATGTGTGTGTGTGTGTGTGTGTGTGTGTGTGTGTGTGTGTGTGTGTGCGTGTGCATACTCACCTATTTGTGATTGCAGGAGTCGATTCACAGCTCTTGGCCCCGCTTTTTGCTGTGTGTGTGTATGTATGTGTGTGTGCCAAATATAGCGACGCTGCCACAAGAAATAGCGTCAGGCCACTAAGAGAATTGCCCCAGTGTTAAAAAGCCTAAGTGGCTTGAGAGGTAGGTAGGATTCCACATGTTGTGGTTCAGCTGTGAAGGAGGAAGAGGGAGAGAAAGGCATGGAAGGAGGAATGGAGAGAGGAATGGAGTGCAGGAGGGAAGGAAGAAAATAGATAAATGGAGGGGTAGCTGAATAAGAGTCATGAAGTTATGGATTCTTGTGGGTGAGTGTGGAGGAGGGAAGGAAGGCAGGAGGGGGAGGAGGAGGTAAGGAAGAAATGAGAAGGGGACGGAGTGTAAGAAGAAGGGAGGAGGGAGGGAGGGAGGAAGAAGGATGGAGAAGGGCTTGATAAGAGTCGTGAGGTGTGCGAGTGTGGAAAAAGGTGAGGACGAGGTAGAGACAAGTTATAATGTTTCTTCCGGTCATTTGTCAACTCTGTCTTCACAGGTATTTGCTCGTTTTTACTCGTGCACGCATAAATAATTCAGTAAGGTTTACACTCTGTTCCGGGGATATGGTTTCGCGTATGAAAAAGTAAGAAATACAGGAATGAAATGAGAGGGAGAGAGAGATTGAAATTACTTCTACCAATACTACTAATATATATATATATATATATATATATATATATATATATATATATATATATATATATATATATATATATATATATATATATATATATATATATATATATATATATATATATATATATATATATATATATATATATATATATATATATATATATATATATGTCGTGCCTAATAGGTAAAACTGGCCAATTAGCAAGAACTCACTTAAAATTAAGTCCTTTCTAAAATTTTCTCTTATACGTTTAAAGATATATATTTTTTCATTTATGTTGATGTAAAAATTTATAATTTTGCACCAAAAGGAACTTAGAAAACTTACCTAACCTTATTATAACAATCACAATTTATTTTAGCCTAACCCAACTAAATATATTTTAGATTTGTTTACAATAATTTAATACTAAACAAACACAGTGAAATATATTTTTTTCGTTAGGTTCAGAATGATTTTGGCAAAATTATTGCATACACAAATTTTCTCTTGTCCTATATGGCAAGATGAGAGTTGCTATTTAAGCCAAGATCTCAAGTTCTGCCTATTCGGCACGACATATATATATATATATATATATATATATATATATATATATATATATATATATATATATATATATATATATATATATATATATATATATATATATATATTTATTTATATATATATATGTCGTGCCGAATATGTAAAACTGGTCATTTAGCAAGAAATCATTTAAAATTAAGTCCTTTCTAAAATTTTCTCTTATAAGTTTAAAGATATATTTTTTTTATTAATGTTAATGTAAAAATTTATAATTTTGCTCCAGAAGAATCCTAGAAAACTTACCTAACCTTGTTATAACAAGTGAAATTTATTTTAGCCTAATCCAGCTAAATATATTTTAAATAAGTTTACAATAATTTAATACTAAACAAACACAATGAAATATATTTTTTTCGTTAGGTTCAGAATGATTTTTGCGAAATTATTGCATACACAAATTTTCACTTGTCCTATATAGCAAGATGAGCGTTGCTGTTTAAGCCAAGATCGCAAGTTCTGCCTATTCGGCACGACATATATATATATATATATATATATATATATATATATATATATATATATTAATCACACATATCAGGAAGTTATACCATACATGTCTCATTGGAATCAGTTTAGTTTTATTCGTTCGTATAGCTAATGAGATTTGATGATTAAATCCGATCCGACCGGCTTTTGCGGCATTACGTCAGGACTGAGTGTTTAGCTGCGTGAAATGACTTCCCTAAATGTTCAGCACTGGTGGGGAATGATGAGGACGTGAGTGTGTGTGAACGTGTATGTTTGGTTGATTGTATTTGAGCAGGCGAGCTCTGTTACAATTACATGCAGTCGAATACGCTCACACCTGCTTACACACACACACACACACACACACACACACACACACACACACACACACACACACACACACACACACACACACACACACACACACAGTCAGTGTTGCAATCTCTAAAAACATAATAGTAACTATAAACATAAAAAACATTATATCTAATATAAAGGCTTATTTTCCAATGTTTGTTTACTATACATTTTCCGTAATATTAGCTAAGTAAATAACTTTAGACAAATACAGAATAGACGATTGTTTATGCTTATCATGTTAATTCCTGTTGTTGTATTTAATGTATGATGTTTACCCTGAACTATTGACATTAAATGTTTTAAATCGCTATTCTGGTATTCTGTTATTAACGTTCCTGGACACTTTATTTGATTTTGAATATTCTTTGTGAATTGGCTAAATGAGAAAATACAGTTTCACGTCATTTACTTGACGAATGAATGTCAATATACAGATACAATGGCCTGAATACAGACTAATGAATAAAAAGGGAACGATGGTTTTCTTTTTAATATCTCAGGTAGAAGGTTTTACACACTATTCCGCACACAGGTACAAACGGAAGGTCTGTAGCACCTGGCCGTAAGATAGTCACCAATAAAGGAACGATCACATAATGATGGCCAAGGTAAACATAAGAGGTACTTATCTGAGTACCTGTATATTCCCGCCACCGGTATTTAAAATATGTACAGAGTGAGCAACAGAGCTGCAGTATAGGCAGATACCATACTAATTAGTACTATAATAAAAGAGAGAGAAAGTTAAATCCACTCACTGCCATTATCTTCTAAGCCCATGCATGTGAGAGAGTGACTCCAGACCATTGGTGTAGGCGTATTACGTCAATTCGTCTGGAGTTAACCCCTCTCCTTAATTGGTTGACGGTAAGACAGCGGTGGGAGGAGGGTTATAACTGCACAGCCATAACTGTCGACTTGGGGAATTAGACACATGTGCAGTATCTGGGTATCTTTATTAGTAGACATTTCACCAAGCAGTGGCTTTATCAGCACAATACAAGAATATAAAATGAGGACTGTAGAACTGCATACAAAAAATGAGGTAATCAACCCCTTAGCCTTGGGGTTGATGAAGAGCACCGTAGTCTTTGGGAATCTGAAACACTGACAGAAAGACTGTCGCTTATACACGCGTCAGATAAGGGACGTGCAGCAGACGAAAGCATTGTCACTGGTAGGCGAGATTCCCCAGGGAAAGTAGGTCATGCATACTTGCCAAGAGATGGGCCAGGAGTAAGCAAGAAGGTTGTGGAGATGTCCTCCGAGCCAAAATTCCATGATGTTGGAGTTTTTGACAAGTTGTACATAAATAGTATACAATACCGACGAAATGA
>NC_091312.1:13051683-13056683 GCF_038502225.1 Cherax quadricarinatus
AGACGTCCGACTTGTTTAATATATATATATATATATATATATATATATATATATATATATATATATATATATATATATATATATATATATATATATATATATATATATATATATATATATATATATATATATATATATATATATATATATATATATATATATATATATATATATATATATATATATATATATATATATATATATATATATATATATATATATATATATATATATATATATATATATATATATATATATATATATATATATATATATATATATATATATATATATATATATATATATATATATATATATATATATATATATATATATATATATATATATATATATATATATATATATATATATATATATATATATATATATATATATATATATATATATATATATATATATATATATATATATATATATATATATATATATATATATATATATATATATATATATATATATATATATATATATATATATATATATATATATATAATATATATATATATATATATATATATATATATAGTAAAGTTAAGTCGGCCGTCTCCCACCGAGGCAGGGTGACCCAAAAAAGAAAGAAAATCCCCAAAAAGAAAATACTTTCATCATCATTCAACACTTTCACCACACTTACACATTATTGCAGAGGTGCTCAGAATACAACAGTTTAGAAGTATATACGTATAAAGATACACAGCATATCCCTCCAAACTGTCAATATCCCAAACCCCTCCTTTAAAGTGCAGGCATTGTACTTCCCATTTCCAGGACTCAAGTCCGACTATATGAAAATAACCGGTTTCCCTGAATCCCTTCACTAAATATTACCCTGCTCACACTCCAACAGATCGTCAGGTCCCAAGTACCATTCGTCTCCATTCACTCCTATCTAACACGCTCACGCACGCTTGCTGGAAATCCAAGCCCCTCGCCCACAAAACCTCCTTTACCCCCTCTCTCCAACCCTTTCAAGGACGACCCCTACCTCGCCTTCCTTCCCCTATAGATTTATATGCTTTCCATGTCATTCTACTTTGATCCAATCTCTCTAAATGACCAAACCACTTCAACAACCCCTCTTCTGCCCTCTGACTAATACTTTTATTAACTCCACACCTTTTCCTAATTTCCACACTCCGAATTTTCTGCATAATATTTACACCACACATTGCCCTTAGACAGGACATCTCCACTGCCTCCAACCGTCTCCTCGCTGCTGCATTTACCACCCAAGCTTCACACCCATATAAGAGTGTTGGTACTACTATACTTTCATACATTCCCTTCTTTGCCTCCATAGATAACGTTTTTTGACTCCACATATACCTCAACGCACCACTCACCTTTTTTCCCACATCAATTCTATGATTAACCTCATCCTTCATAAATCCATCCGCCGACACGTCAACTCCCAAGTATCTGAAAACATTCACTTCTTCCATACTTCTCCCCAATTTGATATCCAATTTTTCTTTATCTAAATCATTTGATACTCTCATCACCTTGCTCTTTTCTATGTTCACTTTCAACTTTCTACCTTTACATATATTCCCAAACTCATCCACTAACCTTTGCAATTTTTCTTTAAAATCTCCCATAAGCATAGTATCATCAGCAAAAAGTAACTGTGTCAATTCCCATTTTGAATTTGATTCCCCATAATTTAATCCCACCCCTCTCCCCAACACCCTAGCATTTACTTCTTTTACAACCCCATCTATAAATATATGAAACAACCATGGTGACATTACTCATCCCTGTCTAAGACCTACTTTTACCGGGAAGTTGTCTCCCTCTCTTCTACACACTCTAACCTGAGCCTCACTATCCTCATAAAAGCTTTTTACAGCATTTAGTAACTTACCACCTATTCCATATACTTGCAACATCTGCCACACTGCTCCCCTATCCACTCTATCATATGCCTTTTCTAAATCCAAAAATGCAATAAAAACTTCCCTACCTTTATCTAAATACTGTTCACACACATGCTTCAATGTAAACACTTGATCTACACATCCCCTACCCACTCTGAAACCTCCTTGCTCATCCGCAATCCTACATTCTGTCTTACCTCTAATTCTTTCCATTATAACCCTACCGTACACTTTTCCTGGTATACTCAGTAAACTTATTCCTTTATAATTTTTACAATCTCTTTTGTCACCTTTCCCTTTATATAAAGGGACTATACATGCTCTCCGCCATTCTCTAGGTACCTTCCCCTCTTTCACACATTTATTAAACAAAAGTACCAACCACTCCAACACTATATCCCCCCTGCTTTTAACATTTCTGTCATGATCGCATCAGTTCCAGCTGCTTTACCCCCTTTCATTCTACGTAATGCCTCACGCACCTCCCCCACACTCACATCCTGTTCTTCTTCACTCCTAAAAGTTGGTATACCTCCCTGGCCAGTGCATGAAATTACCGCCTCCCTTTCTTCCTCAACATTTAAAAGTTCCTCAAAATATTCTCGCCATCTGCCTAATACCTCCCTCTCCCCATCTACACATATATATATATATATATATATATATATATATATATATATATATATATATATATATATATATATATATATATATATATATATATATATATATATATACATATACCTCTACATATACATATTCATATACATATACATATACATATATATATATATATATAATTTCAATTTTTT
This sequence comes from Cherax quadricarinatus, assembly GCF_038502225.1. NCBI lineage: Eukaryota > Metazoa > Arthropoda > Malacostraca > Decapoda > Parastacidae > Cherax > Cherax quadricarinatus. Next base: position 13,054,394 of record NC_091312.1, read on the forward strand.
TTTTGTCTTATTGTTTTGGCAACGACTTATAATAACGAGAATTTTTTGTCATGGGTGATATCATATCTTTTTTTATTAACTTACCTCTGAGAACTGGTGTCAGAATCCACTTCAGTTAATGATAAAAGCCTTCAAGATTCTTCCCTCCCCCCAACCCAGTAACAGACCAGGCCGCGGGGGTGTTGATCCCAGAAACCCTCTCCAGGTATACTCAAGGTATACCCCATCACTCCTCAACCTACCACACAGAAATACAGCCCTCATCACCCTCACCCAGTCTTAGCATACACAAATACCTGAATCCTCCCCACCCCTCCTCGTCATACATAAAAACAAACTCCATCTCCCCAAATCCTTCCAACACACTATACGTAAATACACCCCCATCACCTCCACCCATCCCCAACTTATTCCCTACTAGCACATACACACACACACACACATGTTTTCCGTCACTCCCACTCCTTCCACCTAACATAAAAAGATTAAAAAACCACCACCATAACCCCCCACTCGGCACTCACGAAAACAACCCCTATCACCCACTCTACTTCTCACCTCAATCCCCCTCCTATTCCCTCCCTGATCAGCCTGCCACCTCCTTTTACCCACAGCATACATAAATACAACCCACTCATCCCTCTCCCTACCCTCTCCAGCACCAGCAAATACCACACCATCACACTCCCACTTCAAACAATTGGTATATTCCGCTGAAGTCGAGTATCGTAATTACATAGAAGTCATAGAGCATGGTCGAGGGTAATTAGCAAGTAATTAAAGTGAGTGGCACCTAGAAAGGAGTAGCCCAGTTTTTGCCAGCTCTATCTGTCATGTACACTCTTGTTGTCGGCCGGAAATTCACATAATATTGTGCTTGCCGCGAGCTCTAGAAGTATGTATTGATTTGTAGTCCTTGTGAATTGTTTAAATATGTTGTTGCTGCTGTTGTGGTTGTTGTCATTGTGATTGTTGTTGTGGTTGTTGCGAATGTTGTTGCTGCTGTGGCTGTTCTTGTAGCTTCGGTTTGTGTGGTTGTGGTGGTATGTTTTTATCGTAATATTTGTAACCGTAGTCGTAATTATGATTATTATTGTGGTTGTTGTGGTTGTTGTGGTTCTAGGTGTGGTGGTTGTTGTGCATGCGTGATTGTCATTGTCGCAGTTGATGTTCTTCATTCTTATTATTGTGTTTTGTTAAAACATGGTCCGCCTTTACCTATTCACACACACACAAGTAGCGGCCAGAGAAGAGGCGGGGCCAGGAGCTATGACTCGGCATCTCCAACCACAACTGAGTACAGAGGTAACAGAAGTAAGACAAGAGAGAGAGGGGTGAGTAGACTGCTTTTTTTGAACTGCAAAAAGGCTTTCGACACAGATCCACACGAGAAATTAGTGAAAAAGCTAGAGGATCAAGCACGTATAACAGGAAAGGCACTGAAATGGATCAGTGAATACCTTACAGGGAAGCAACAACCAGTCATGGTAAGCGACGAGGTGTCAGAGTGGTCGCCTGTGACGAGCGGGATTCCACAGCACCTAGGACAGGTGTTGTGTCTGGTACATGTGGATGACATACAGGAAGAGATAGACTCAGATGTGTCACTGTTTGGAGATTATGTGAATTAAATGAGGAGAATTAAATCGAATAAGGATCAGACAGGACTACAAAGGGACCTGGGCAAGATGTAACCCTGGTCTAGTTACTGGATCCTGGAATTTAACTCCACCAAATGCAGTCATGAAGATCGGGGAAGGGCAATAAAGCCCACAGAGTACAGGCTAGAGGTCCAAAGATTGCAAACTTCACTCAAGGAAAAGGATATTGGGGTGAGTACAATACTGAGCACATCTTCTGAGCACATCAACCAGATAACTGCTGCAGCATATGGGCTCCTGGCAAACCTAAGAATAGCATTCCGATACCTCAGTAAATAATCGTTCAAGGCTCTGTACACCGTGTACGTCAGGCCCATATTGGATTATGTAGCATCAGTTTGGAACCCACACCTGGTCAAGCACGTCAAGAAATTAGAGAAACTGCAAAAGTTTGCAACAAGACTAGTCCCGGAGCTAAGGGAAAGGTTTGCAACAAGACTAGTCCCGGAGTTAAGGGAAATCGAACTGACGACACTGGAGGACAGGAGAGATAGGGGGAACATGATAACGACATATAAAATACTGAGAGGAAATGACAAGGTGGACAGAGACAGGATGTTCCAGAGATGGGACACAGCTACAAGGGGTCACAATTGGAAGTTGAAGACCCAGATGAATCAGAGGGGTGT
>NC_091312.1:13061683-13131683 GCF_038502225.1 Cherax quadricarinatus
GTGACGATAAAGGTTTTTCCATGTAGTGAAATAAACCAGCCGAATGCTGCTGAAAAATCATTAACCAAAGTATAATGAGAGTAGAAAATCTCTGTAGTGTTTAATTTAAAGCTAAACTTAATCAACCTGTTATTTAACCTTATTAAAGGCAATTTTAAAGTTCACTTACAAGACACAGCTAATAAACTGTTATTTTAAACATTCATTAAAAACAGACATCAAAATCAGTTTCTAAACACTGTTATTTAACACAGTTATTAATCACATATATTAACAGTTATTAATTACATATATTAACACAGTTATTAAACCCAATTGTTAAACAGAGTTATTTAAATCATACGCTAAACACAGTTTTAAAACGGCTATTAAGCCAATGGCTATTAGGTACATTTATTAAATGCGGTTATTAAGTAATAGTTATTAAACACATAGCTGTTAATACAGACATCACTCATAATTGTTAAACTCAGCTAATATATTTAGCTTTGACACTCATCTCTCTCTCTGTTTCTCTCTCTATCTCTGTCTCTGTCTGTCTGTCTGTCTCTCTCTCTCTCTCTCTCTCTCTTTCTCACCTCATTCAGGGCGTGGATATCCTCAATGGTAATGACACGATCTTTGTTGTGGTCGAAGACATCAGTGAAGTAATAGGTGAACTTCTCCACTTGGAAGTCCGATAGATGAATCTTGCCCTCGTGAGGCTGAAGGTCGTCATCGTCCTCGAAGGGTCGTCGTACCCACGTCGCTGTGGGGAGATAACGAGAGAGTGAGTGAGTGAGTGAGTGGAGATTGCAAGTGGGAGTGGAAGACGACTGCAGTGAATGGGTGACAACGAGGGACAGTGAATGGGTCATAACGATGGACAGTGGTTGATAAAGAGAAGAAAATGAGCAAATTAGAGATAAAGAGAGATAATAATTGGGGCATAAGGAGAGATAAGGTAAAAAAGAAGAGAAATACAAACAAGAGAGAAATCAAAATATCAGTAACATGATAAAAATATAAGAATAAGTAAATGAAGCGGATGATTGAAGAAGATACTAGCACTGAAAAAAATCTCTTGATCCTCGGAATTGGAGCAACTCTCCCATATCCTTGGATTAAACCTGAGTAACACCCAATCCCAGGTCCTTCCTCCCATTTGTAATATAAATGAAAATAAAGGCTCACGAAAAAAGGGATAACTAAAGATACGAACAAATAAACTTAACATCTTTTAACAAAAGAGAAACATTAAATAAAATTTGATCGACGGAAACAGAAAATTCTGAAACTTAATTAGACTTTAATGAAACTCAAGTTCCGAGATATTTAAAAGTCAGAACTTAACGAAGAATAAAATAATAGGGTCACTGGTAATAATAATAATAATAATAATAATAATAATAATAATAATAATAATAATAATAATATTAATAATAATAATAATAATAATAATAATAATAATTATAATAATCTGAGTTTAAATTTAAAGAAAAAAATAGGGTTATTGGTAATAATTATTATTACCAATACCCCTATTATTTTTTTTAAGCTCAAACTCTCAGATTATTATTATTATTATTGCTATTATTATTATTATTATTATTATTATTATTATTATAATTATTATTATTATCATCATCATCATCATCATCATAATCTGAGAATTTAAACTTAAAGAAAAAAATAATAGGGTTATTGGTAATAATAATTATTATTATAATGGTTAATACAACTGAGGGAGTGATAGATGATAGTAAGTATATTATACCATTACAGTCATAAGACAATGATCATCTAGTAACAGCTGATTTGTCGCGTGAGAATGTGAGGTGAGGCGAACATTGTGCTATATCGCAAATATGATGTGGTGGTGACGCGAATATACGGTGCGGTGGTGACAGGAATAGGGTTCGGTGGTGAGACAACATACTGCGTTAGTGACAAATGTGCTGCGGTGGTGCTAATGGGGTGGTGACATATCATGTGGTGGTTGCTTAACTATGGAGAGGTGGTAATGCAGACATAGTGCCGGTGTGTCGTATAAACACAATTTAGTAACGATTCAGAAAATATATGGAACGGAAGTAATCAGAGTGTGACAAGGTTATAAACACAGCTTGAGTGCAATGCAAACATGGAGTAGCGGAGACGTAGAGTTTCGCAGACGTAAATATGTATGGCTGGAAAGTAAAAAAAAAAAAATAAGAGAGATATACTTGGATTACTGATGTCTGGCCTTTATTACCTCCATCTTACGTGGTTTTTGGACCATGGTTTGAAAGAAGAAATAGGAACATGTCTCCTGACGTGGGTAGTAGTCATGTGATGATCCACCCAGCCCTGTACGACCCTTATGGGTTTAAAGCTATAAGTGAATACAATAGAAATTATTATAATAATAATAATAACAATAGTAACAACAACAATAATATTAATAATAATAATAATAATATTAATAATAATAATAATAATAAGAATAATAATAATAATAAGAATAATAATAATAATAATAAGAATATTAATAATATTAATAATAATAATAATAATAGCAATAATAGGTCTTTCAGCAGTGGTCCTCCACTGCTTTATCGGAAAATAGAAAAATATAAAGAACACACTTTAGCATGTGATGGAAGGTTCTCTACCTCGTACATAAGAACAAAGTAAGCTCACGTTATTATCTCACTTCACTGTGTTTATACCCAAATAACTAACCATTACCATTCTGGTGTCATGTTGTTGCGTGTTTGTAATTACATGTATGAAATTACAGATTAGTACTTCTTGCAATAGTTATATTCGTGATGTTTTATCTTCATGTATAAATTCATCCTGTTTCTTTATCGTCAACAAACGCTTCTCCTTCTTTATCCAATGTTGTTTTAGTAGTAACATATAAACTGTTATCTGAGAGTTGTTTATATTCACTTCAAGTTTTCAGTGGTTGTAGCGCGCGCACACACACACACACACACACACACACACACACACACACACACACACACACACACACACACACACACACACACACACACACACACACACACACACACACACACACACACACTAGTAGATATCATTGCCGCAGTTCACTATTTAATTTATAAAGAAATACCTCCCAGTATCTCCCGGTAGGGATCGTTCTCAGAACACAAGTGTAACCATCATTCTCACCAATAAAGTCACCAATAAATCTTTCCCATCTGTTTGCTCGTATCTTTTACGATCCCATATACGGTTACCACGTATCCTTTCCTCATAAAGCCCAATGAGGACATTTCATGTGTTTGTGTGTGTTTGTGTGTGTGTGTATGTGTGTGTGTGTGTGTGTGTGTGTGTGTGTGTGTGTGTGTGTGTGTGTGTGTGTGTGTGTGTGTGTATGTGTGTGTGTGTGTGCGTGTGTGTGTGTGTGTTTCTGTAAATGTATTATCACCTGGTTATCATTGTAGAGGTCGTGGCAGAGCTCCTTGTACTGCCTCTTGACTACTTTTGGTGAGTTATACTGATCTGATCCTACCTACTCTTACAACTGTGTATGGTGTTTTCCTGCACAATCACTTTATTTAGTTCCCATGACTTACCTCCCTCCCTCAGGCCCAACGAGCTGTCAACAGTTCAGTGGCTTTTCCGCTGCAATCTACTCAGTGAACGCCACTAGTCGCAGTTCAAACAGCCTATCCCTATACCTTCTCTCTCTAGTCACGTGAGTATTTTCTGTACCATGATCATGTCCCCTCTGATTCGCCTCTCCTCCAAGGTTAGAGAGTCCCTTGAATCACTTTTTCATATAATTCCTCTGTAAATTCTGACATCAAGTTTAATTGCAAACCTTTGGATTTTCTACTGTTTCTTGCCTGTCTTTCCTCTCTATTCTCTGTCTTTCAGTTTTTTCCTTCCTTTCACTCTGTTTATTCTACTGTTTAACTTCCCTTCTATTCATCCATATCTTCCTTTCATAGTCGCACCTTTCTCACAAATCTCCCTTAAATAACTATAAAGGAAATGGTTTCAAGATGTTTTTTATAAATTGAGTGAGAGAAGGGAAAAGAGATAGAGGCTAATAGAATAATGAAGATAAAGCGAAGACGAAGGAAGAATGATAGGAGGAACAGGAGAGAGAGAGAATGCAAGAAGTCGGAAGGGTAGAAAATGAACATATTTTCTAATTTGCGCTGATGTAATAATTGTAAATTACGGTATACTAGGGGTGGAAGGTGGATAATAATTAAGATAAGACGGAGGCATAAGAGAGAAAGAGAGAGAGAGAGAGAGAGAGAGAGAGAGAGAGAGAGAGAGAGAGAGAGAGAGAGAGGCCGTGAGTGATCAATATGAAATGGATCCTAGAGCACATGGCAATCGCACAAACCTCACAATCTTTCCCCCTAGTTATAGTACACGTTAACCTTGAAATGTTGCAGCCAGTCGGATGTGGCGTTCGCAAGTTAATCCCCGGAAGAAGAAAACAAAAACTGGCAACCACTTGAAGAAATCCCGTCGGAGATACCTGACGAGGTTGTCCAAACGCCAACTGACACGATTCAGATTCAAACGGAGTCTAACCCAACGAAAGGGATTCTTGTACCTCTGAAGCCAGAGATTCGATTATTAGATCCATTTTCGGCGATCGAAGTCTAAACAAGGCTATTCGAAACCCGAGTTTGAATCGCATGCTCAAAGAGACAGAAGGATCACTGGACGTCAAGAATAGGTAAGCTAATCTCAACGAAGGAGGGTTTAGTTACAAATTTAAGGAATCATGACACGTGAATGCCTTAACGCTAGCGAAAAGCTCTTGGTTCAACCCTAATTATCTTCCACACCCCTTCTACTACTACTACTGCTGCTACTACTACTATTACTACTACTACTACTACTACTACTACTACTACTACTACTACTAATAATAATAATAATAATAATAATAATAATAATAATAATAATAATAATAATAATAATACCGATAAATCAGGGAAAAGAAAAGGAAAAGGATAGATAAAATAATACAACGTTTCGCTTACTATATATTCAATGGATACAAAACTTGTTAGTGGTATTTTATATTTAAATGGTATATGAACCCATATTATATGTATATGTCACAGCAAAAAAAAACCGGTGTAATATATTTCCCTCTACACATGGGCTGTTTTAGTTAGTGGTGAGAAATATCGGGTAGTATTACCTCATATATATTTTTCGGTAATCTTCCTCTCTCTCGCCAGCATTTATCGCCAGCATTTGCTGCTGGCAATGATATTTTTTTTTCACGTGTGACTGAATCGGTTTGAAAGCGAATGCAATTTTTGCCTGATGTGTTAGAAACCTAAATTTTTGTACATTTTTTTTTGTACTTTCAGGTCATTCACACACACACACGCACACACAATTTTGTGAAAATGTTGTATCCTGTTATGAAAAGTTTATCTAACATATGACTGTTTACAATAATTATATTTCACTCATAGCAATAATGACATGATGTTCAGCATGTGAGTTCCTAATTCATTCTTCACGATGTGGCAGCGGACTACTAAACATACCACAGACTTAGGCTTGGAAAGCACTTAGGTTCTTGGATATCCTTCCATACCTCTGAGCCTCACATTTTAAATAGTATCTCCCTATCTTTTCCGTCAAGACCCTGAATATCTTGTACCTTGTATTCGTGTTCCACCGTCCTTCTGTCTTCTTTCGTTAAGTTCGGTTCCTTTAGACTCTCTTAATAGTACAGCTTCCTCAGGTTGTATCTAGCGATGATACAGTTTTATTGATCTTTACAAGATCCTTAACATGTTTCAGCAGGCGCTGGGGCTGTTGATATATATCATGAATAAAATCCTAAATGACTCTTTGGGAAGATTCCTGAAGGCAGAAATAACATTTGCTAACGTTGCAAGTGCTACTGATGATATACGACTGTGTGCACTTCTCGAAATATGATTTTCATTCCCAGATATTTACCTTTATTCAGTATTTGCAGTTTCTCGTGGTCTCCAAATTTCCTCAAATTTCAAGGCTATTCAATTTTTTGTTTCCTCCAGCTCAACTTCTAAATATTCCAAATTTGGTAGTGGATTCTAATTAACTCCCATTTCTCTTGTGACTGATTAGTTTATGGTGAAAACAACATTCATTTGTGCTATTTCAATATCTTTCATTCTGTGGTTCCTTGATCAAGCTGGGTCATGAAATTTACATTACAACCTCTGTCATTTTTGATCCGAGAGTGGATTACCGTTCTTCCAGTGTTGGTGTCTTGGTGACTGACTACCCCTAAAACCTGTAGCTTGCACTGATGATTCCTGCTCTCTGCGCTTAAAGTGTTTCTGTACGTATGAATGTCTATGTGAATGCGTGTCTGCATGTCTGTGTATGTGTGTCTGCCTGCTTTACTGCCCCAAAAAAAAAAATAGTGCTAAACTTCCTATGGTACATTTCACACGTACTCACACAACACACAAAGTTTGAGCATTAAGGCTGGGAATGCAAGAACCTTGCTCGCCTAGATTACCACCTCCACAACAACGACGTTAATTTTGGATCTGAGTATTTTTTCAGAAAAAGCATATCGATTTAATTTGATTTTCCTTGCTTTGTGTTTCACCCAGACATACTCCCTATAACTACGTGTGTTCACGTTTATTTAACTAATTTTACGGGGATTTCTTTCCTTGCCATGTATCTCTTATCTAGTCTTATCCTTGATCAGTCTCTCTACCAATATCTCTTACCACATTATCTACTTTTATCCTTGATATATATCTTCGTATGTGTCTTTTATATCATTATCTTATCACTGATCTATTATTCAACTTGTATCCATTGTGTCATTCATAATCGAGTGAATAACAGGAATAAACTAAATATTATGTAAATATAAATAAATCAATAATTTAATTACGCATATAATTATTTTTTAAATGACTGACGATTTAATAAATAAGTTAATAAATAAATTCATAAATAAAAAGGTATTTAATAACAATACACAGCAAAACTGAACTTTAACCTGTAACCAAACTGGTTGTTTTAAGAAAACTTTGTTGCTTTGATCACAAATCTGAGCTTGCTTAGTCACTATCACGTAAACTTATTTTGAACAATATGATCAATATCTACGTCATCTAAGGTTAAATTATCACATTATTTATAGTACCTAACAATCACAGGTATATTATGATTCACAGATATTCTGCTTATTATTATATATATATATATATATATATATATATATATATATATATATATATATATATATATATATATATATATATATATATATATGTATATATATATATATATATATATATATATATATATATATATATATATATATATATATATATATATATATATATATATATATATATATATATATATATATATATATATAAAACAAGAATGCGACTACGGGAGGGGGGGGAATCGAACCCATGTTGTTTTAGCCCACCACATGGTGAGCAAAAATTCATAACGCTCTAACCAAATGGACCATACAATCCTACAAGAATGACGCACACAGCAGAGCTAGATGTTGTACCGTGATCCGAGGACATACGATGGAGTGGGTGCCTCAGAGCTAACTGCTTGTGGAGGCTGGTACACCAAACGGGGAGTAGAATGAAATTAGGGCACCCACACCTTCGTATGTCCTCGGATCACGGTACAACACCTAGTTCTGCTAGGTGTGTCGTTCTTGTAGGTTTGTATGGTCCTGTGGGTTAGAGCGTTGTGAATTTTCGCTCACCATGAGGCGGGCTAAAGCAACACGGGTTCGATCCCCCGGCTATTCGCAGTGTTTTTATTGATTAAATACCACTCGTTCGTGGAAACAATGAAATGAAACTACGAAACAAGTAGTTTTGAATAATTTACCAAACTGCGGCAGGCCAGGATTTGACCCCACGACACATTGTTCCACCTCAAGAAGCCACACAATGTACGTGTCACCCTACGATCTGAGCCATCGATCCCACAAACAACATGAGCCTAGCGAACTAGGTTTGTTGCATGTTGCGAGGACATTCGTGGTATATGTATGCTAAAAGATTAATTTCAGCGTCCCCCTCTTTGTTTCGTGGCTTTATTGCTATATAGACTGCTTGTGGAGGCGAGTATTCAAACAGGAGGAGGCTAAAATTAATCCTTGAGCATCTGCCACAAGTATCCTCGCAGCATGAAACAAGCCTAGTTTCCTAGGCTCGTGTTGTTTGTAGGATCGATGGCTGAGATGGTAGGGTGGCATGTACATTGTGTGGCCTCTTGAGGCGGGACATTCTGTCGTGGGGTCGAATCCTGGCCTACCGCAGTTTGGTAGTATATATATGTATATATAATTTATTCTTTTCTCTGAGAACGAGGGTTCCCAGGACAGTTCCAGAGGTGGTACCTCCCTTTATATACATATATATATATATATATATATATATATATATATATATATATATATATATATATATATATATATATATATATATGTCGTGCCGAATAGGCAGAACTTGCGATCTTGGCTTAAATAGCAAAGCTCATCTTGCCATATAGGACATGTGAAAATTTGTGTATGCAATAATTTCGCCAAAATCATTTTGAACCTAACGAAAAAAATATATTTCACTGTGTTTGTTTAGTATTAAATTACTGTAAAGAAATCTAAAATATATTTAGTTGTGTTAGGCTAAAATAAATTGATCTTGTTATAATAAGGTTAGGTAAGTTTTCTAAGATTCTTCTGGTGCAAAATTTTATTTTTTTACATCAACATTAATGAAAAAAATATATCTTTAAACGTATAAGAGAAAATTTCAGAAAGGACTTAATTTTAAACGAGTTCTTGCTAATTGACCAGTTTTACATATTCGGCACGACATATATATATATATATATATATATATATATATATATATATATATATATATATATATATATATATATATATATATATATATATATATATATATATATCAGACAAACCCGTACTCCTATGCACATTATTCGTGTACCGACAATCAGGGTTCCCTGAAACGACTCCTCGGTGATGGTTATCGTAGTGACATCTTTCACTGGGGGAAGTGGAATTTCTGTGTCAGAGAAACTGTACGTGTTGGAGCAAAACTAAGTTCAGAAAGACTCGAACCTCCCAAAATTAGTTAGAAAAACATTTTTTTTTTAACATGAACTGAAATCATTATTGGTCATTATAGCTGAATAAATATAAAAAAAATACGATGAATGGAAGAACAGATATCAAAATGTTTGAGTTAATTCCGAAAACAGCGAGAAAACATTAATAAATTGTTTATTACAACCAATAACAAATTTATTGAAAAATTGCGAGAATTAATTAATAAAAGTATGAATGTGTTCACAATTAAATTAACGATATAGAAAAGAACATGTTCTTAAGCGACTCAGATAAAGGAGTCCAAAACACGAGAAGACAAAACACTTGAATCAAGGCTCTTTATCCAATTAGGTGGATTTCCCTCTCCTCTTTCTCTGATCAAAACAGATAACCTCCCATTCTCCAGGCGCTGTATAACTTCCAAAGATTTTGTTGTTACCATGATTATAATGATAATAGCATTGATAATAAAATAAAATAATAGAAATGAAAATAATCATAGTGTCAGCTGGGAGCCACATTGGCTGTTACAGCATCCCAGGATACAGTCGGAGCATCATTTCCTCTTGGGTCATTATTGTACCTTACTGCTTGTTTTGAGTCCGTTATTTATTTTTCCCCTTAGACAAATCATACAGCGGTGAGGAGCGGTAAGTGCTTGTCTGTGTTCCGCCCTGAGTGGGTGAATAGGTGGGTAAGTGAGTCTGTTACTCACGGGGTTGGGTTTCGGTTCCTGGTCGAAACACAACCCCAACTTTTGTATTTCGCTCGTTTTGTAGACATGTTTACAAATATCCCATTTTGTTCTTATGTTCCTTACCTCACTGTCTTTCTATCCACCCTGTGAATGTCTGATTATTTCGTATATCGTGGTCATATCTAACTTATCTGTTCTTTCAAAAAGTTTAGTCTCAATATTTAAAGCTTTTTACCATCACCGGGAGTAGTAGAACTGCCAACCTTTTCTCTTTTCCGATCTTCTCTACGTGTTTGATCGTTTGCGGGTTCTATGCTGGTGCTGCATACTCTAATGACTATCTAAATATTTTGCGTCCTCTATCTTGCCACTGTCTGGAGATGATACCTTCAAGATTTGTACTCTGTTTGTGAGCTTATCAGTCCCTATCTGACTGACACGACTAAATGTGCACTGTTGAATCCAGACATACACTTGCTCTGCATGTGTGTGCATGTGAATGTGTTCACTCACCTGGCCAAGTTCATACTCCTTAGCGGTTGGAACAAGCCTCGCTGCACACTTCTGTACCTTTTCCAGTTTCTTAACATGCATTTTCAGGTGTTGGTTTTATACTGGTGCTGCATGCTCCAAGACGGGCCTGACATATGTTGTTCAGATTCCTGAGAACAACTCAAAGATTTACCAGACGATCATAGGCTGCAAAAGTTATTCAATTGGTGTGTGTGTGTGTGTGTGTGTGTGTGTGTGTGTGTGTGTGTGCACTTACCTAGTTGTACTCACTTAGTTGTCCCTACAGGGATCGAGTCATGGCTCTTGACCCCGCCTCTTCACTGACCGGTACTCGGTCACTTCCTGCTCCATGAGCTTTATCATACCTCTTCTAAAAGCAATGTATGGATCCTGCCTCCGCTACATCACTTCCCAGACTATTCCACTTCCTGACTACTCTGTAACTGAAGGAATACTTCCTAACATCCCTGCGATTCATCTGAGTCTTCAACTTCCAACTGTGAACCCTTGTTGCTGTGTCGCATCTCTGGAACATCCTGTCTCTGTCCACCTTGTCGATTCGTCTCAGTATTTTATATGTTGTTATCATATCCACCCCTATCTCTCCTGTCCTCCAGTGTCGTCAAGTCGACTTCCCTTAACTTCTCCTCATAGGACATGCCCATTAGCTCCGGGACTAGTCTTGTTGCAAACCTTTGCACTTTCTCTAATTTCCGTACATTCTTGGCTAGGTGTGGATTATAAACAGGTGCTGCTTACTCCAATATAGGCCTAATGTACACGTTGTACAGGGTCCTGAACGATTCCTTATTGAGATGTCTGAATGCTGTTCTGAGGTTTGCTAGGCGCCCATATGCTGCAGCAGTTATTTGGTTGATGTGCGCCTCAGGAGATGTTCCCAGTGTTATGTTCACCCCAAGATCCTTTTCCTTGAGCAAGGTTTGTAGTCTCTGGCCCCCCTAGACTTTACTCCGTCTGCGGTCTTCTTTGCCCTTCCCAATTGTCATTATTTTTGCACTTGGTGGGGTTCAACTCCAGGAGTCAGTTGCTGGACAAGGCCTGCATTCTGTCCAGCTCCTTTGTTTAGTTCCGCCTGGTCCTCGTCCGATTGAAGTCTTCTCATTACTTCACATCATCTGCAAACAGGGACACTTAGGAGTATATTCCTTCCGTCATATCGTTCACAAATACCAGAAAGAGCACACCGGTCCTAAGACTGACCCCTGTGGAACCCCGCTCCTCACAGGCGCCCACTCCGAAACCTCGCCACGTACCATGACTCGATGTTGTCTTCCTGACAGGCATTCCTTGATCCATTGCAGCGCCTTCCCTGTTATCCTTGCGTGGTCCTCCAACTTTTGCACTAAAGTCTTCTGTGGAACTTCGTCAAACGCCTTCTTACAGTCCAAGAAATGGCAATCTACCCACCTCTCTCACTCTTGTCTTAACTGCTGTCAGTGTGTGTGTGTGTGTGTGTGTGTGTGTGTGTGTGTGTGTGTGTGTGTGAGACAGTCGACACTCAGGTAACGGCGCCTTTCCTAGTAAACACCGCGGCCACTAGTTCACTGCTGCATACAGACGAGACATCTATACGACCGACATTTGCAAAATCTTCTCTTACATTTCTCGGAAATTTATGAGGCCGCCTCGGCGTGCCCCTTAATATCTCACGTTTATTCTCTCACCTTCCTTTCTCCAGTGACTTCCCTTCCTGTTTACACACACAGATGCCTCACCAAAAGTCTAAATTTCCAGCCTTTAGCATAAAGTAAGTCTTTCTGTAAAACCAAATGACATCTGATGGATTTATTTCTCTTCCGTCCCCCTCAAGGGAGGTTCCTTGACGCTGGTGAAGGGCTCTGGATCTGTGCTCCGGTTCCCTGAATTGAGCCTGAATATCCCCCTCCTCCCACGTGCGCTGTATAATACTACGGGTTTAGCGCTCCCTCATGATTATAATTGTAAATTCTCTTCCCTCCCACCTCCTTACACACACAAGAAATTATTTTAATCATAAATAACCTGGATGTTTGAGAGCAAGTTTATCACGACGTTTCGCTCCGTCCTGGATCATTGCTAAGTCATAAAGTGTTAAGTCGAGGACGGGCTGAAACGTCATTATAAGTGTCCTCATCTAAATGTGGGTTAGTAGGGATTTATTCCAGCCAGGATAATGTGACATTTTTATTCTCTAAGGCTATCTAATGATCCTGAAAGATGAGAGATAGATGAAAGCTACTCAAATAAACAAAGAGCTTACACACACACACACACACACACACACACACACACACACACACACACACACCATAGATGGAAGAATTAGGCAGACAGACAACAACAAACACAGATGGCACATATATCACCAAGCAAAAGGGTCTCGTCGTCATAAAAATATTGAAAAAAAAACGTTTATCATTCCAGAGGGCGGGAGTGACAGCCGGCCTCGGACATGTGTCAGAAAAGCCAGTCCAGTTTAGACACTATCTCCTTTAAAATGCTGAAGGGATGCGTTAAATGATTATCTTGCTGTTTACGGGACACGCTTCTGTTGTGTGGTGGGTTCTGGAATGAATAGCCAAGCACAGACAGGCTTAGAAGTTAGTGGTGGTTGACAGGTGATAGCGGTTGACAGTGGAGGTTAATGGTAGTAGTAATAAGATATAGTAAATATGAAAGTAGTCGACGTCGTAGCAGCGGTAGTAGTAGTAATGGCAGCAGCAGCAGCAGTATTAATAGTAGTATTAGTGTAAGTATTAATCTCAGTAGTAGTAGCAATGGTAGTAGTAGTAATAGAAGCACCAATAAAGCAACCAACAATATTTTTTAATATAAAGAAAATCAAAACTTCGTAAGAATTGATGTTGAAAAAATTGTTCCTATATATTTCTGGATGCCCTGAATCTTCACCGATATTGATGGCACATGTAAATGCCTTCCTCTCAAGCTTAAGCTTGACTGATGCACCTCGCTCGTACTTACGCTGAAGACCTCACTCACTAGAGATGAACAACTCGTAAAAGTGAAGTATTAATAGTAAAAAATTAGTAAAGTGCGATGTTACTATTAATGTTTCCAACGCCAATAATAAAATGTATTCTGTGATTATTATTAGCATTATTATTATCATTATTACAAACGTAAATGGAGGCTCCGCAGGGTGGGCGTGGTCCCTGCTGGCGTTAATGGAGAGGCAGTGTTGTGGCAGCGGGATTGTAAGAGAGGGGAGAGAGAGAGAGAGAGAGAGAGAGAGAGAGAGAGAGAGAGAGAGAGAGAGAGAGAATGAGCCATGTACAAAAATCAGAAAGGTAAACACACACACACACACACACAGAAAGGTAAACACACACACACACACACACAGAAAGGTAAACACACACACACACACACACACACACACACACAGAAAGGTAAACACACACACACACACACACACACACACAGCATACAATGCATTCGCCAAAATGTATTCCCAAAACACCAATTAATTTCCATAATTTGCCTTTGAAAGCGACGACATTGCATTATTCTAAATGTAAGCATTCGATCCAATAAATTATTTAAATCAACCTTGTACTACAAACAAAACAAAAAAGTAAACATTTAAAGACAAATAAAATAAAAAATCGTGCATGTAAACAGTCCCTAAAATTCACGACCTTTTACGATGCTTTTGATATATCTGTTATTGTTGGTTCAGCGAATGAATGGGAAATTTGGGCCCAAATTGTCAGTTGGAGCTAGGAAAAAAACATATTGGACCTTTATGAATTCCTCTGTTCTTTCAGCAGAACGTTTCGCTCAGTGTCGGGAGGACGAGTGATGGAGTGATGAGTAGGGAAGAGATAGGAAGACAGGTAGATAGATAGAAAGGTAAATAGAAAGGTAGAAAGATAAATCTATCTCTATACAGATATATAGATAGATAAATAAATAGAAAGTAGATAGATGACTAGATATAGTGATAGAGAAATTTAGTGATGGATCGGTAGATAGACATATGGACAGATAGACAGGTAGATAGACATATAGGTAGATAGATAAATTGATAGGTAGACAGATAAATAGATAAATATGTTGATAAATATGAATTAAATAATCATCAATCACTTATTGTAGAGAAAATGTAATGAGGGACGCTGTTGTTTGACCTAACAAGCGCCTCGTGTAATTGCTCATAAGTCTAGGTCATTTGCCTAATTACTCGTCATGTGTCAGCTGCTGCCTCAACTCGGTCCCTCTCTCTTCTTCATCCTCTTTTTTTTTATTTTTCGTTCCATTTGTTCTCTCTCTCTCTCTCTCTCTCTCTCTCTCTCTCTCTCTCTCTCTCTCTCTCTCTCTCTCTCTCTCTCTCTCTTTCTCTGACCTCTCCCTTTGCTTCCTCTCTTCCAAACCTGCTATATTTTACACCTGCTATCTTCCACATCTGCTATCCTCCCCACCTTCCCAGAAGACGGACTCAGTCCTTTCTAGAAAACGGATTATGTGCTTTCTAGAAAGTGGGTTCTGTGCTTTCTAGAAAGCAAGTTTTGGTGCTTTCTAGAAAGCGGGCTCCCTGTGTTTCTTAAACCCAATTTCAAGCACTTCTGCCACCCCACTAGTACTGTTTGTCGTCTCTGGTGGGAGCTGGCTCAGTGCGTGCGCTTGTAAGAGAAGCCCCATGGCTTGACGCCTTTGATGAGACTAGAATCATCACTTCTAAGAGACGCCTTTGATGAGCTTACTATAATCACTTCTAACAGAGTATCTGAAGCTCTTTGAAAATCTCTCACTCTGTGTAGATGTCTGTAACACAAGATTATTATTATTATTATTATTATTATTATTATTATTATTATTATTATTATTATTATTATTATTATTATTATTATTATTATTATTATTATTATTATTATTATTATTATTATTATTATTATTATTATTATTAATTGTTATTAGTTATTATTATTAATTTTTATTATTAATTATTATTATTTATATTATAATTGTTTTTGCTATTGTGTGTGTGTGTGTACTCACCTATTTGTGGTTGCAGGGGTCGAGTCCTAGCTCCTGGCCCTGTGTGTGTGTGTGTGTGTGTGTGTGTGTGTGTGTGTGTGTATTGTCCCTAGAGCATCTAGAAATTCAGACACTCTAAGAGTGCTAGAAAGGAACTAATGTACTGGAGAAGGCACAGGGATATCGAGGAAGGGGATGCTAAGGACGGAGGCAGAATAGAGCAGTAATAAAAAAAAGGCTGTAGATAATAAGTAAGAGAGGATGAAAGAAAGGTTAGGCAGCTTGACCACCTCGTGTTATTTTTATTTGTATATTTTATATCACTTAGTGGCAATTATAAAGAATCTAACTCTACTGAAGTATAAACTAGGCTGCTGCTAAGTACATTAGTTTCAAGAAGTACAAGGTAAAGTACAAGTCTCTTCATAGGTAACATACGGTTTTCTTTCACAGGCAAGTACGTGTCTTCATAGAAGTAAATTCAGGTAAGAAGGTCCTCTTGGCATGAGAGTTGACTGAGTTCATGAAACCAGAAGGTTAGTCAAGACGGGAAAATAAACTGCGGGTGGGATCCAATGTGCGTACTGCCAACTATAACGAAGAATAACACATGTTGAAGAACAAGCTCAAGCAGGAAAAGAGTTTCGCTTTGTGTAGAGATTTATAATGAAAGCTTCGTCGTGCAACATGTCTTGTCCTCCCATGAAATTTCATAGACTACGAAATGAGGATTAAACATACAAGGGATAGAGAAAAATTACCATAAAGAAGTTACAATATTAAATATTTAACCTTGGGAAGAAATGGGGTTAGAATAAAAAAAAATAATATGAAATAAATATGAAGTAGGTACCAAGTTTCTCTAAGGGAAATAAAATTACATGACCATGAGAATTAGAATTAGAGACTCAAATCTTGAAGTAACAGGATATTGTGGTCTGTTTACACTCATACCCTGTAACCAAGGTTAAACTCTAGCAACCAGAGCGAGGTATGCGCACAAACACACACATAAACACTTCCCCCTCTCCCCTCCTCTCTCATTCTCTCTCTCTCTCTCTCTCTCTCTCTCTCTCTCTCTCTCTCTCTCTCTCTGTCTCTGTCTCTGTCTCTGTCTCTGTCTCTGTCTCTGTCTCTGTCTCTCTCTCTCTCTCTCTCTCTCTCTCTCTCTCTCTCTCTCTCTCTCTCTCTCTCTCTCTCTCTCTCTCTCTCTCTCTCTCTCTCTCTCTCTGTCTCTGTCTCTCTGTCTCTGTCTCTCTCTCTCTCTCTCTCTCTCTCTCTCTCTCTCTCTCTCTCTCTCTCTCTCTCTCTCTCTCTCTCTCTCTCTCTCTCAGCCATGGATGACATGTAAGATTTACAAGCCAAAAGTCATGAGGAACTTTTGGAGCGAGTGAATTACAACTTGGTAGGAACTCAGAAATCTTTATTTTGTGTGGGGTTGGAGGTGGGAAATGGGAGGTGGAGGAGTGGGAGGAGAGCAGAGGAAGACTGAAGGGTTTGACCAAGGAGATTCATGGGTTAGTTCTGCCACTCCTTAACCTCTGCTTTAGTTCCTTCACAGTCCAAGAACAGTGTCGACCATTTCTTTCCTTTCTTTTATATTTCTCAGTTAAAGGTTAAACAGAAGCAAGGTGTCTCTTCTTAAGATGTAAATTACACACACACTCACATACACACATTTTTAATGAAGAATATCCCCCCCCCATAAATGTTTAAAAACAGACATAAAAAACTTTTTCGCTCTGCAACATTCACGGATAAAATTATTACACATAGTCATAAAAGAGATGCAAATTTTTACTCACCTGCCCTGCAAAAGTTTATATACTAAGAGTTATTATATTATACACATAAACTACAATATTTTAAGTCAGCAGTTGCTGCCCATTCTAGAGAACATACTAGACCGTCTACATCATTATACTAAAAAATGCATTTCTATGTAAGTGTGTGTGAGTGAACATGTATCCACTGAGTAGACGATGGGAGAGTATAGCAAGCTACGGTGCTTAGACGAGATCTATCACATATATGTAAGAGGGTCTACCTTCCTACACTACTTAACTAGCTGCTCTGATGTTCACCATGCAAGTTTCAGATACTGAGAGAAACGCAGCGCACACACACACACACACATATATTCATATATAATATATATATATATATATATATATATATATATATATATATATATATATATATATATATATATATATATATATGTATGTATGTATATGCATATATATATATATATATATATATATATATATATATATATATATATATATATATATATATATAATGCTACTGCTTTAAGATGTAATGAACACGGGTAATTGGGAGAGAAAAATACACATGGAGACAAAAACAAGGAAGAATGGTTGTATATTTCGACCCAAACCAAGAAATTACTCCTCAGTAGATACAAAAGAAAAGTATACGTACATTCATATATATATATATATATATATATATATATATATATATATATATATATATATATATATATATATATATATATATATATATATATATATATATATATATGTATATATATATATATATATATATATATATTATATATATATATATATATATATATATATATATATATATATATATATATATATATATATATATATATATATATATATATATATATATATATATATTGGATACGGGTCGAAAGAGCAGGTGGTTCCTTGCAAATCCTGGGATAATGTATGAAGACCATCATATCATATTATCCTGGTGGAGCTTCTTGGATCCTCTAGGTACATAGATGACATCTCAGGGTACGCTGCCCTGTGTTAAGAACGGGAGGGTGTCTAAGCTTTTGACTTATGGGTGCCTAAGGCAGGGAAGGGCCTTAGGCACCAATCAATAGCTTTAATAACCTCCCAGGGACTATTTTCTAGAAAAATGTCTCTGATAGCCTTTTCCAAAAGTCACTTTCTGAATTTGACTAGTTTTGCGGCTGTGTTGTCTTATTTTCACTTTGTTCAATTATCCATTCCCAAGTAGTTTTGTCAGTTTTTCTACGCCCTAATTATGTCAACCAATCTTGATAACCAAGTTAGGAAAACTGTGATTTGATTATATATTTATCTTGTTTCAGGTGGCTGGGACAGCATATCATCTAAGCTCTTACAAAATGGTTGGAAACTGTGCTTTTATTTATACGTGAGGAATGTTGACTGAAGAAACAAATGTAACTGGCGGGTCTTTTTTATACAAAGTGAATTACAAACGTCGCTCATTGTTTATGAATAGTACAATGGTGAAAGAGCGTTTGATGTGTTTGTCCCATTCCATTTTAAACTTGGCGGAAGGTAGCTGTAGGTTAAGTTTATTAAACATTTAGCAAAAATTACGCAAGGTTTCATTGTAGGCTGTAGAAATATCTACACAACGGAATTTATATATATCTGGTGGTTCGAGTTTGTAAAATTTGTATGATTCAAAGTTCTCGGTGTATAAATTTCGCAACACTAGTGGAAGAGTGTTGATAATGCTACAGTCAGTCTTTTGTTAAAGAATTCTCTATTAAAAGAGAAGACTTTGCTGAAAGCACAAAGTATAGTAAGGACAATAATTTTCTGTATCTTTATCAGAAATTTATCTTGAGGATGCACTCTGTTTGTCAGGAATTCCAATACACCATCGACTTTCACCTCGTTGATCAAGAAAAAAAAAGGTGAAAGAAGGGCACTGAATTATTTTACTAGTCTGTACGAAGACCCTTTATTAGATCTGATGGGTCATAGTGGTATAATGTCCTTATGTGGTTTAGGTAGCCCGTAAAAATAAGGAACCCTTGGATTTCTTGAAATAAAATTTAGAAAATTTGATTGTCTTGTTTTCTGTGGCTCTAACTTCTCTGGTGAGTGAGGCGTTGTTGGTGACGAGTGAGTGCTTAGTGAGCTGCTCATATGTGTTACTGTTCCTATGTAATTCATAAACTTTATTGTCGTAATCTTCCTTAATCATGACGACATGTGAGTTAACTGAAACACCAGTGGTGTTTAGTGTCCTTGGTGAGTAGCTCATGTACGTTGCTTTCTCTATGCAATTCGTAAACTTTATTGTCGTAATATTCCTTAATCGCGACAACAATTTTGCCTCCTACGTCCGATTTCGTGCTTATTATGCTTTTGTCATTTTTTAGCTCAAACAAAGCATAATCTTCTTGTCATGCCATTCTTATTGGGCAAAAATTCTTTGATGACATCTGGTAATAAACTCATATGACAGTAAAGTTCTTGATTGTAGTTGGATTTTCCTAGGAATTTATCAAAGATGCATAATGAAGAATATGATTAAAGGTAGCTTAAAGGGCAAAATTTACCCTCAACCTTACTAATCATATACTATGTTTATTAAATTGTTTGTCATACAACTTGATAACATCGTTGGGAAATGTGTACTTAGGCCTAACATTGTGACTGCAGTATTGTTGGGTGTTCTATCGAGGGATCTTTAAGTTACTTTTTAGAACATGGAGAGTCTGTCGCTGAAGTTGTGGGAATGTTTTATGGGATCATCTATTTCAGGACTGTGTTTTTTTCTGTGCTAAAAGTCTATCTAATTTAAATTTTTAATCCTTGAAGTATATCCTTGAGACATTGTTCAGTGTAAGGTGGGAAACACTGCTCAAATGTGCCACTGGCTTGGCGTAGTCCTAACGATTTATGGCAGATATATTCTTTGATATATTCTTTAATGAAGCCCCATTTCACTTTTGTTTTTGATTGCTGAAGTTCTAGTGGATTCTTAACTACGGAAGATAGTTTTGATCAGAGTACACAGAGGTGAGAATTGCTGTTGAGGTGAAGTCATCGTTAGGTCAAATGTGGTTTATCAGATTATAATAAACTGTTGTCAAGGGGAGAGAAAAACCAACATAGTAAAAAACAGGTAGGACTGGATTTCGGTATATTTCTCACCTCCAACTAAGGTCCTCCTCAGCAGACTGAAAAGTATAAAAAGGGAGCTGGTATTTATAGATGTAGGAAGAGTAGGCGTCTTATTGCAGATTCAGAAAAAGCATGAGTAAGTGGAGCTTCATATTGTCAGGGAGAAGCTTCATGAAACCTCCAGGTGCTTTGATAGCATCTCAGGTAAGGCTGCCCTTATGTAGAGATGAAGGAGGTATTTGAGCTATAGCTTAGTGAGTGCCCGAGATGCCTTGATTATATCACAGGGCAAGCTATCCTTTTTTTTTTTTTAGAGACGAGAGTGTCTGACCTACTGTTGTATGACTGTCCAAGATGATTTTATAATTGGTGAGCTGCTCTTAATTAGGGATGTGAGGTTGTCTGAGCTATTCTCGTATAAGGGCCTAATTTATCTAGGTGCTGGAATGTTTTTATGCGCATATTGTAGTTATATCGTCTACTCGAAAAATTTCTTTTCGAAATGTTTAAGCTTAGTTTTCGTCTTCGGATCACCCCGATAGAAACACCGCAGGAAAGGTCTAGTATTTTGGGAGCCTTCCTTCCCAAAGTATCGAAGTCATAGATCTGGGTCTGAAATAGAGTCATTATATACTGCAAACCATTACAGATATATAGAAGGAAAAAAAAGAGTTTTGAGATCAGTCTGCCAAAATCTGTATATACATTATTGTTTTATCCATTCATGCACAAAGTTCTCTGCGTCAGTGTGAGAGAGGTGATTAGCGAATCTCGGGATCTCCTTGAAAGACTCAGCAAGATTCACAGCAACTTTGTAGGTGTAATCGCGAGAAGATGGTGGAGGTCAGGTGGTGGAGGCCTGTTAGTGAAGTCCTGGTAGTTGAGACCAATTAATAACGGACAGGTAGTGGTGGATAGGCAGGTGCACAAGCTGTAAAGGGAAGATAGGGCCACTGGTGGTGGAAATGGTGAGCAAGGTCTTTAGCGGGAAAAATGTGGAGGCCAGGTAGTGGCAGAAGTGGGTGAGACCATGTGATGGAGGCCAGGAATTAAAAAAAGCAGGTGGAGACAAGGTATTGTTAGTGGTGGTGGGCGGCAGGTAAAGAATGAGGTCACTCCGGTTTGACATTTTTGACACCCTGACAGTCAACATGGTCAGGTAACACACATGAGAGAGAGAGAGAGAGAGAGAGAGAGAGAGAGAGAGAGAGAGAGAGAGAGATCCTTGGAGAGTCAGCGGGTGACGAGTTGTGCTGAGAAAGATTGTGAGTGTGACCTGAAAGATCTTGAGTG
The DNA here is from genome assembly GCF_038502225.1 of Cherax quadricarinatus. Taxonomy (NCBI): domain Eukaryota; kingdom Metazoa; phylum Arthropoda; class Malacostraca; order Decapoda; family Parastacidae; genus Cherax; species Cherax quadricarinatus. Next base: position 13,083,210 of record NC_091312.1, read on the forward strand.
CGACAAACAAAGCCTTAGTGTGATTTCCTTAACAAACACATCAAGCAGTGCAGGGCCAATATCTAGAAAATAGACTAAGGCCCTAGTTCTAGGATAATCTAGAGACGCTAACAACTGATATCAGTGGTGCCTGCTAGATGTAAACATAACATAAGCGACGAACTAGCGTAGAATTATAAATAAAACTTTGCTTTTCAAACCCTGTGAAGGAGTTGTACCCGCGGCCGTAGAACTTGAGGAGGAGGAGGAGGCGGCGGCAGGCCGGTTCCGGTAGCTTCCGAAGTAGATTCTTCGCCGGGGAGTCAGTTGGATCCATGACTGCGCGTCCACTGCGCCAGTGAGAGAGGTGTTAGCTGCATAGCTGACACCGCAAGCCCATGGGGCTGCGTTGTGTCATTTACCACTGGGATAGGAACATGGGGGAGGAAACATAAAAACGGGAAAAGAATGGAGAGAGAAAGAGGATTATGGAAGAGGAGGGGATAGGCGAGGGAAGTGAGAGTAAGGAAAGAGGTGGTAGGTGAGGGAAAGGTGTGAAGAAAGGCTGTGAGGCATTCAAGAAACTGAAAGGTGCGTGAGAGGTAAATGGCGATAGGAGATTGAAAATATGAGAGAAACGAGAATTTTGTAATGCACAGGGAAGGGGAAGAATGGATAAGGAAGGTTGATGGGTAATAAATCAGGGCTTATTGCAGCAAGAAAGACTTTTACTGGAGATAGAAATCGATAGCAAAAGAATAGGTTACTACTCGTATCAGAGAGACAGTTGTGTGTGTGTGAAAGAGAGAGAGAAAAAAAGAGAGCAGATAACAACGTAAGATCAAAGGGATAAGGATAAAAGATCATTTAAGAGTTAGGTGGTAACATTGACACCATCATTTATTAAAGTGTTATATTGCCCGCCAGGGGCAGTATCACTCCAGTACAGAGAAATAAAGTGGATGAAGTATAAATACTGGGTCCAAGGTTAAGTGCTATTTGTGGAGTTGGAAACTACGCGACGACTGTTTCTGTTTCAGCAGATTGAGTCTGGCGAGAACATATGAAATAATGTGAAATAAGAGCAGATTTTAAATACCTTCTGCTTAGTTTCTCTGATGCCAAATTTGGCGCCTTCAAGTTCAAGAGATGGTTGTCGGAGCTTCGGTGTATAATAGTGCAGCCGTTGCTTGAACCGATTCTAGCATGTGTTTTGCTGTTCCACAATGCATTGTCCCAAGCTTCTAAGAGCCTATCCCACTTATTGTTTGTCGCGTTCAATACGAAAGATAATGTAAACGCTAGTGCTAATTTCTATGGAATGTGTTTTTCACTTAGTTACTAAGTTTTTGATTGTGTTAAGTGTGATGCTAGCTATACTGGTTTCACTCTTCTTGGGGTTCGAGAGGTTGTCTACAATCTGCCTGACGAGAAGTATTAACGATCTGTCAAGCGACCGTTTTTGTCGGTTAGTGTGGGTGATTCTGTCGGCTTTTCTCCTACAATTGTTGCGAAGTGTGCTGGGTTTAGTAAAAGCTTAGTATATGTGGTTGTATTCCTCCTCGACGACAACAGGCCTGGAAATCCTATATGCTCTCAAATAGACCCCTGTGATGACTTCTCTCTTTATCCTCTCACTATGGGGTGACAAGAAGTGTAACTGGTCCTTTTAGTCAGTGAGCCTCCTGTAGACGTTGAAATCTCTTTTAGAGTCGTTCCTGCAAAGTTAAATGTCAAAATAGGAAGGCAACGATTACGTTCTCTCCACATGGTGAATTTCATTAAAGAGTTCAGTGGAGTGCGGTCGTCAGGGCACGTCAACTAGGACGTCGTCCACGAAACGCGTGTCCCCTCTAGGGAGGTTCGTTGATGCTGGTTGGGAACTCTTGGTCTAGGGAATTGGATCTCTGCTCCAGTTCCCTGAATTGGGCCTGAATACCTTCCATCCCCACAAGCGCTGTATAATGCCTACGGGTTTAGCTCTCCCCCATGATTATACTAATTATAATGTCCACGAAACGCAGCAGCGTGATTCCAGTGGGAAGGTGAGGCTTCATTCTCTCGTCCTCGAGGTGCTCCACGGAGAGGCTAGCCAGGACCACACTACGGGGTGAGACCTTGGCCAACCCAGAGGATACCTCGTACGCCAGAAGCCTATGGACACGTAAGAGAACGCCCATACGCATGCTAAAGAGACAATTTTATAAAACAAAACGCTTGCAATATGCACCTCTAAATTCCTGCAGCCATTTAATAAACTTTAAAGACGCTAAATTAGTCATCAAAGGAAACAGGTGAGCACCACAGGTGCTGATTATAATTTGCTCTTATTGCCATTTAAAAACACCATCACACAAAAATCTTGCATTTTTTCCACATCAAATGTTCTTGCCAGACTCATCGTGCCCAAACCCGACAAGACCCAGCTCTCTCATCCACCACCTGACCTTCGATCCACTTTATTCATTCTCTTTACTGAATTTCTCAGTGTTGGGTCTGATGAAGTCCCAGACCAACGACACGTGTTAAAAAAGTCGTAACACTACTTTTGTGTTTTACAAATTATGAAGAGTTGACATGAGAGGGTAGATAACCAGGAAATAGATAAGAAAAAACAAGAATGTGATGAAAACGATGAGGGCCGAAGCAGACGGAGAAAGATTAGGAAAAGGAAACGAGAAGGAAATCAGGAGAATGACAGAAAGACGGGAACAGAAGTGAAAAAAGAGGAGGGCTGGAATAAGAGGCTCAGCAGGAGCAAGAGGAAAGAATTAAGCAATGGCTAAAAAAAATCAACGATAATATCAGCAGCATGCAAGTTACAAGTCATAATGATTACATGTTTACTAGTCACATGGGAGGCTGGCTCCTCCTGTACACACAAGACAGAGGACCCGCTCACATCACAGAGAGAGCGAGAGAGAGAGAGAGAGAGGAAAAGAGAGAAAGAGAGTGAGCAAAAACAACTCACGCAGCAAAAGAGGAAGGAGTAAAAAGAAAAGATTTAACGAATGTGAGAGCAAGAGAGAAAGAGAGAGGTTCGAAACCCACCGACAAAACACATACTATCATACAATCAGACGCGGGTTTAGTGACAGTGAGTAAAAAACATATGTGAGGAATATGTAATTAAAATTTTTTTAGCGATCATTTCCGTCATTATCATTAATGACATCAACAGCATTTTTATTTTGTGCTTTGCTGTCGTTTTCTTATAGGAATTGTATGAAAATTTGACAGATTTTGAAAACAGAAGTTTCCCTGTTTGTATTTATTATTATTATTATTATTATTATTATTATTGCTACTATAAAGATTATTATTGTTAATATTATTATTACTATTATACTATTATTATTGTTATTATTATTAATGTTACTATAATTATTATTTTTATTATTATTGTTATTTATATTAATGTTACTATAATTATTATTTTTATTATTATTGTTATTTATATTAATGTTACTATACTTATTATTAATATTATTATTAATACTATTACTCCGTTGTCCCACTATTTATATTCTTCCGTCATTTACGTCGTTTACATTAAAAGTTTTATAGTTTATTATTATTATTATTGTTATTATATATATATATATATATATATATATATATATATATATATATATATATATATATATATATATATATATATATATATATATATATATGAGAGAGAGAGTTAAAGCTAAGGAAGGGGTAACAATAATGTTGAAGGATCAGCCATGGAAGGAAAAGAGGGAATATAAATATATAAATTTGACTGGCAGTGATTGGCAGAGAGCATGCATAGTTCCTTTGCATAAAGGCAATGGAGACAAAAAAGAGTGCAAAAATTTTAGGGGAATAAGTACGTTGAGTGTACCTGGTAAAGTGTATGGTAGATTCATAATTGAAAGAATTAAAAGTAAGACGGAGAGTAGGATAGCAGATGAACAAGGAGGCTTTAACAAAGGTAGGGGGTGTGTAGACCAAGTGTTTACAGTGAAACATGTAGGTGAAAAGTATTTAGATAAGGGTAAAGAGGTTTTTGTGGCATTTATGGATTTAGAAAAGGCATATGACAGGGTGGATAGGAGGGCAATGTAGCAGATGTTGCAGGTGTATGGTATAGAAGGTCAGTTACTGAAAGCCGTGAAGAGTTTTTACGAGGATAGTGAGGCTCAGATTAGAATATGTAGGAGAGAGGGAGATTATTTCCCAGCAAAAGTATGGTTGTTCAATATATTTATAGATGGGGTTGTAAGAGAAGTGAATGCTCGGGTGTTGGCACGAGGTGTGGGGTTAAAAGATAGAGACTAACACAAAGTGGAAGTTATCACAGTTGCTCTTTGCTGATGACACTTTGCTTTTGGGAAATTCTGAAGAGAAGTTGCAGAGGTTGGTGGATGAGTTTGGTAGGGTATATAAAAGAAGAAAATTAAAAGTGAATGTAGAAAAAAGTAAGGTGATGAGGATAACGAAAAAGATAGGTGACGAATGATTGGATATTAGATTGGAGGGAGAGAGTATGGAGGAGGTGAATGTATTCAGATATTTAGGAGTGGACGTGTCAGCGGATGGGTCTATGAAGGATGAGGTGAATCATAGAATTGATGAGGGGAAAAAGGTGAGTGGTGCACTTAGGAATCTGTGGAGAGAAAGAACTTTGTCGATGGAAGCAAAGAGGGAAATGTATGAGAGTATAGTTATAACAACACTCTTATACGGTTGTGAAACATGGGTGGTGAATGTTGCAACAAGCAGAAGGCTGGAGGCAGTGGAGATGTCATGTCTGATAGCAGTGTGTGGTGTGAATAGAATGCAGAGAATTCGTAGTTATGAAATTAGAAGGAGGTGCTGGAGCACCAAAACTATTATTCAGAGGGCTGAGGAGGGGTTGAGGAGGTTTGGACATGTAGAGAAAGTGCAAGGAAATAGAATGACTTTGAGAGTGTATGAATCCATAGTGGAGGGAAGGCGAGGTAGGGGTCGGCCTAGGAAAGGGTAGAGGAAGGGGGTAAAGGTGGTTTAGTGTGCAAGGGGCTTGGACTTCCAGCAAGCATGCGTGAGCATGCTCTTCCCTCCCACACCCACTTTCCTGTAACAACGAACTTCTGCTTAACACTTTAACACTACATTCTTAAACCTACCCCATACTCCATTGCCAATACTCTCACTAGCCTATCTATTCTCCAATAGTAGTTTATGTCTTACCTTAACTGCCTCTACCTTTCGCTTATAAACCTTCACCTCTCTCTTACCTGATGATTCAGTTTTCCTTGTATACCACCTACTTTTTACTCTCACTGTAGCTACAGCTAAAAAGTGATCTTATATATCTGTGGCCCCTCTATAAACACGTACATCTTGAAGTCTACCCAACTGTTTTTTATCTACCAATACGTAGTCCAACAAACTACTGCCACTACGCCCTACATCATATCTTGTTAGGTTAGGTTAGGTAAGGTTCGTCAGGAAACAGGACAAATGTTTCCTGACGCGGGTCTTAGTCAGATGATGACCCGCCTTTGGAGCTTTTGGTCATCTGACCGAGGCCTTCCGCTGGCTTACCGGTCCACCCCTTTAAAAATTATAGTCATTTATAACCATTAATCATTATTATATATCATATCTTGTATATTTATATATCCTCTTTTTCTTAAAATATGTATTACCTATAACAAAGTTCAATCAAAGGGCCCCTATTATCATTAACTCCTGGCACTCCAAACCTACCTACCACACCTAATCTAAATGTTTCTCTTACTTTAGCATTTAGGTCCCCTACCACAATTACTCTCTCACTTGGTTCAAAAGTTTCTACACACACTCTCATCTCCAAAAATCTCTCTCTTCTACGCTCCTCTCTTCTCCAGGTGCATACACTTATTATTACCCACTTTTCGCCTCCGACCCTTATTTTAATCCACATAATCCTTGAATTTATACCTTTATATTCCCTCTTCTCCTTCCATAACTGATCCTTCAACATTATTGCTACCCTTTCCTCAACTCTACTCCTGACTTAATCCCATTTATTTCTTCCCACTGAAACTCACCTCAGCTTTGTTTAGCTTAGAGCCAGGACATCCAACTTTTTTTCATTTATAAAATTGGCAATCACCTCTTTCTTACCATCCGCACTACATCCACGCACATTCAAGTATCCCAGTTTTATACAAAAATTTTCTTCTCTTTTCGCTCACCATGAGGCGAGCTAAAACAACACGGGTTCGAATCCTTGGCTAGTCGCAGTGTTGTTATTGATTAAATACCACTTGTTCGTGGTTACAATAATATATATATATATATATATATATATATATATATATATATATATATATATATATATATATATATATATATATATATATATATATATATATATTGTTCCAGCGCCTCAGCGTCGCCATCCAGAGGGGAAATGCTTGCTGCATACTTGGCTCACGTCCAGCCTCGAAGGAGCTGGAGGAAATTCATCATCTTTAATACATTGTGCCATTGTATTCATGTTTATGTTTTTTTCTGTAAATGTATTTTGTTTATTAATAAATGTTCACATAGAATAAAAAATATATAGGGGGTGGTAGGAGAAGAAAATATTCAAACAGCTCCGGGGAGAACCTTGAGTTTTCCCTGAGGTACTTTTATTGTCTTCTCTGAGGATGAGGGTCCCCATTCCAGCTATAGAGGTGGTACTACTTCCCTATATTATATATATATATATATATATATATATATATATATATATATATATATATATATATATATATATAGAGGTAGTAGATTGGTAGACAGCAACCACCCAGGGAAGTACTACCGTCCTGCCAGATGACTGTGAAACAAAAACCTGTAACTGTTTTGCATGATGGTAGGATTGCTGGTTTCTTTTTCTGTCTCATAAACACGCTAAGATAACAGGGATATCTTGCTACTCCTACTTACACTTTGGTCACACTTCACAGACACGCACATGCATATATATATATACATACATCTAGGTTTTTCTCCTTTTTCTAAATAGCTCTTGTTCTTTTTTATTTCTTCTATTGTCCATGGGGAAGTGGAAAAGAATCTTTCCTCCGTAAGCCATGCGTGTCGTATGAGGCGACTAAAATGCCGGGAGCAATGGGCTAGTAACCCCTTCTCCTGTATACAATTACTAAAAAAGAGAAGAAGAAAAACTTTATAAAACTGGGTTGCTTAAATGTGCGTGGATGTAGTGCGGATGACAAGAAACAGATGATTGCTGATGTTATGAATGAAAAGAAGTTGGATGTCCTGGCCCTAAGCGAAACAAAGCTGAAGGGGGTAGGAGAGTTTCAGTGGGGGGAAATAAATGGGATTAAATCTGGAGTATCTGAGAGAGTTAGAGCAAAGGAAGGGGTAGCAGTAATGTTAAATGATCAGTTATGGAAGGAGAAAAGAGAATATGAATGTGTAAATTCAAGAATTATGTGGATTAAAGTAAAGGTTGGATGCGAGAAGTGGGTCATAATAAGCGTGTATGCACCTGGAGAAGAGAGGAATGCAGAGGAGAGAGAGAGATTTTGGGAGATGTTAAGTGAATGTATAGGAGCCTTTGAACCAAGTGAGAGAGTAATTGTGGTAGGGGACTTGAATGCTAAAGTAGGAGAAACTTTTAGAGAGGGTGTGGTAGGTAAGTTTGGGGTGCCAGGTGTAAATGATAATGGGAGCCCTTTGATTGAACTTTGTATAGAAAGGGGTTTAGTTATAGGTAATACATATTTTAAGAAAAAGAGGATAAATAAGTATACACGATATGATGTAGGGCGAAATGACAGTAGTTTGTTGGATTATGTATTGGTAGATAAAAGACTGTTGAGTAGACTTCAGGATGTACATGTTTATAGAGGGGCCACAGATATATCAGATCACTTTCTAGTTGTAGCTACACTGAGAGTAAAAGGTAGATGGGATACAAGGAGAATAGAAGCATCAGGGAAGAGAGAGGTGAAGGTTTATAAACTAAAAGAGGAGGCAGTTAGGGTAAGATATAAACAGCTATTGGAGGATAGATGGGCTAATGAGAGCATAGGCAATGGGGTCGAAGAGGTATGGGGTAGGTTTAAAAATGTAGTGTTAGAGTGTTCAGCAGAAGTTTGTGGTTACAGGAAAGTGGGTGCAGGAGGGAAGAGGAGCGATTGGTGGAATGATGATGTAAAGAGAGTAGTAAGGGAGAAAAAGTTAGCATATGAGAAGTTTTTACAAAGTAGAAGTGATGCAAGGAGGGAAGAGTATATGGAGAAAAAGAGAGAGGTTAAGAGAGTGGTGAAGCAATGTAAAAAGAGAGCAAATGAGAGAGTGGGTGAGATGTTATCAACAAATTTTGTTGAAAATAAGAAAAAGTTTTGGAGTGAGATTAACAAGTTAAGAAAGCCTAGAGAACAAATTGATTTGTCAGTTAAAAATAGGAGAGGAGAGTTATTAAATGGAGAGTTAGAGGTATTGGGAAGATGGAAGGAATATTTTGAGGAATTGTTAAATGTTGATGAAGATAGGGAAGCTGTGATTTCGTGTATAGGGCAAGGAGGAATAACATCTTGTAGGAGTGAGGAAGAGCCAGTTGTGAGTGTGGGGGAAGTTCGTGAGGCAGTAGGTAAAATGAAAGGGGGTAAGGCAGCCGGGATTGATGGGATAAAGATAGAAATGTTAAAAGCAGGTGGGGATATAGTTTTGGAGTGGTTGGTGCAATTATTTAATAAATGTATGGAAGAGGGTAAGGTACCTAGGGATTGGCAGAGAGCATGCATAGTTCCTTTGTATAAAGGCAAAGGGGATAAAAGAGAGTGCAAAAACTATAGGGGGATAAGTCTGTTGAGTGTACCTGGTAAAGTGTATGGTAGAGTTATAATTGAAAGAATTAAGAGTAAGACGGAGAATAGGATAGCAGATGAACAAGGAGGCTTTAGGAAAGGTAGGGGGTGTGTGGACCAGGTGTTTACAGTGAAACATATAAGTGAACAGTATTTAGATAAGGCTAAAGAGGTCTTTGTGGCATTTATGGATTTGGAAAAGGCGTATGACAGGGTGGATAGGGGGGCAATGTGGCAGATGTTGCAAGTGTATGGTGTAGGAGGTAGGTTACTGAAAGCAGTGAAGAGTTTTTACGAGGATAGTGAGGCTCAAGTTAGAGTATGTAGGAAAGAGGGAAATTTTTTCCCAGTAAAAGTAGGCCTTAGACAAGGATGTGTGATGTCACCGTGGTTGTTTAATATATTTATAGATGGGGTTGTAAGAGAAGTAAATGCGAGGGTCTTGGCAAGAGGCGTGGAGTTAAAAGATAAAGAATCACACACAAAGTGGGAGTTGTCACAGCTGCTCTTTGCTGATGACACTGTGCTCTTGGGAGATTCTGAAGAGAAGTTGCAGAGATTGGTGGATGAATTTGGTAGGGTGTGCAAAAGAAGAAAATTAAAGGTGAATACAGGAAAGAGTAAGGTTATGAGGATAACAAAAAGATTAGGTGATGAAAGATTGAATATCAGATTGGAGGGAGAGAGTATGGAGGAGGTGAACGTATTCAGATATTTGGGAGTGGACGTGTCAGCGGATGGGTCTATGAAAGATGAGGTGAATCATAGAATTGATGAGGGAAAAAGAGTGAGTGGTGCACTTAGGAGTCTGTGGAGACAAAGAACTTTGTCCTTGGAGGCAAAGAGGGGAATGTATGAGAGTATAGTTTTACCAACGCTCTTATATGGGTGTGAAGCGTGGGTGATGAATGTTGCAGCGAGGAGAAGGCTGGAGGCAGTGGAGATGTCATGTCTGAGGGCAATGTGTGGTGTGAATATAATGCAGAGAATTAGTAGTTTGGAAGTTAGGAGGAGGTGCGGGATTACCAAAACTGTTGTCCAGAGGGCTGAGGAAGGGTTGTTGAGGTGGTTCGGACATGTAGAGAGAATGGAGCGAAACAGAATGACTTCAAGAGTGTATCAGTCTGTAGTGGAAGGAAGGCGGGGTAGGGGTCGGCCTAGGAAGGGTTGGAGGGAGGGGGTAAAGGAGGTTTTGTGTGCGAGGGGCTTGGACTTCCAGCAGGCATGCGTGAGCGTGTTTGATAGGAGTGAATGGAGACAAATGGTTTTTAATACTTGACGTGCTGTTGGAGTGTGAGCAAAGTAACATTTATGAAGGGATTCAGGGAAACCGGCAGGCCGGACTTGAGTTCTGGAGATGGGAAGTACAGTGCCTGCACTCTGAAGGAGGGGTGTTAATGTTGCAGTTTAAAAACTGTAGTGTAAAGCACCCTTCTGGCAAGACAGTGATGGAGTGAATGATGGTGAAAGTTTTTCTTTTTCGGGCCACCCTGCCTTGGTGGGAATCGGCCGGTGTGATAATAATAAAAAAAAAATACAAGAACAAACAGAACGTTTACAGCCCTATGCCAGGGGCAGCCCTATGCCAGGGGCAGCCCTATGACAAAGGCACAGTTAGTCTTCTGCTGGTCAAGCAGAGTACCACTTACAGCCCTATGGCGAGGGCTCGGTGAGCTGTCTTTGTCTTAAGTGGAGTATCGTTTGCAGTTCTATGGCGGAGGCAGCCCAATGACGAGGGAACTGTGGCTCTTTCAACTCCAGTTGAGCCATTCCTGGTACTCGGGCTACTGCCTGATTCTCTGAGGTGCACAGAGGTGAGTGAAGGGAGTGAGTGAGCCAGTATACATAGGCGAGAAGTAGTAATGGTAAAGGGAAGTAGGGAAAGTAGTTTTGCCACAAGAGATAGAAAGGGGAGCGATGGAGGGGGGCGGGCAATAGTAGTGGTAGTAATATTAGTAGAAAAGGTAGAAGGTAGAAGTAGTAGTAGTAGTAGTAGTGAAGAAGTGGTAAACGTATTAGTGGAAGTTGGGTAAATTTAAGAATAAGGAAAGAAGCTCTGCAGTAGAGCTAAAGGCCCACAAGGGGTAGAAACAAAAATAGAATGGGGGAAGGGAACTGAAGAACAGAGTACACTAGGCAGAAGAAAAGAAAAAAAATTAAATAAGGAAAAAAAGAAAGGAGAAGAGGTAGGGGAAGAAGAAAGGATCATATCAAGTTTGGAGCATTTGACAATGTAAGGAGAAAGGAAGACATCTACAGAGACAAACCCACGACAAAGATTCATAACAGGAAAGCTGTGTATAAGGGATGTTTCAACAAGACGACTGCTGTGAAGGCTAGAAGTAGGATAGACAGTTTTGGCAGAGAACCAGTCAAAAGGATGATTGTGACTTCTAACATGACAGAAAAGGGCGTAATTGGTGTCGGCAAGTCTAACGGACCAAAACGTCGCCATAAGCGTTTCTCTCTCTCCCTTATGTGCGGGTCATTTGTGTTTGTTCCAGTCTCGGCATTGTGCCTTTTTGTTCTTCACAAATACAAGTGGGAGCTACCCGTTGTAAAACATAAACACAACGGCAGAATGTTAGCTATTTAGCTGAGTTGCTTCTCACTTCCCGGATAAGCAGTGACAAAAAATTTAATTTTAGCCACTTCATAAGATCAGAAGAATAGAGGAACACTGAAGCAGACCTACCGGACCATTCTGGATGTGTTCTACTAACATAGGAGCACTGCAGGAAGCCTACTGGTGCATGTTAGGCAGGCCTAGCTCACACCAACCCACAACTATTCATGTACTTGTCCAACTTATTTTTGAAACTAGACAAAGTTCTCGCTTCAGTGGAGCTACTCGGGAATTTGTCCCACTATCCACAGCTCGATTACCAAGCCACGGCTTTATTGTATCCTGCTCACACTCAGTCATTCACACTCATACATTAGTCTAACCTATACGGTTACCTACCTAATGTATTCGCTGCATTGTTGGTGCTTGACAGCTTGTTAACATAAGAACATGAGAATGGAGGAACAGTGCAGAAGAAAACTAGATACATGTGCATCATCTTTGTATCTTTAACGTACACGTTTCGCCATCCAGTGGCTTTATCAATGCAAATTCTAGGATATAATTTGAGGATAGTAGAACTATATACTGTCTTCAAATTATGTTCAAGAATTTGTATTGATAAAGCCACTGGATGGCGGAACGCCTACATTAAAGATACCTAGATATTGCATATGTGTCTAATTATCATCTTGTTAGTATTGTATACCATTCCTGTGGTATAAAACATTAGCATACATGATACTCAACCAGGCAAAGCACCGCCTACCCAGCAACACAGGAGTCTGTAGGTTAGACACATGGACAACAGTTATGCAACTTTATTCCGAAAAGTTTCGCCTACGCAATAGGCTTCTTCAGCCTAGTACAAAAGTAGGCAGGATCAGCAGAGATGTGAAGACGATGTAATCAGTCAATCACTCTTGAAGTCGGAGATTTGAGGTTGTCAGTCCCTCAGCCTGGAGAAGAGCTTTGTTCCATAGTCTGAAACAATCTGAAGGAACAAGCGACAGTGTGGAGACTTATATACTGTCGGAAGGAGAGGTTCAGAGTGGAATTAGAGAGAATGTAGTCACTGACTGGTCACGTCCATCTCAGATCCAACAATTCTCACTTGAAGAAGCTGTCCAAGCTTTTTTCTCTCCTGTACCAAGATGCCCTTCTGTTGCAGTGTCTGACAGATTGAATATTAATATTGTGTAGGTAAGACACATGTGTCTTACCTACCAACCTGTCGGTACTGTATACCATTTTAATATTCAACACAGGAGTCACATGATATCGTCTACCCGTCCTCATCCCAATATGACATTCTTCAGGTCACCATGAGTCACTCACACCTCCCTCTCCGCCTATATATACCGTCTTTTAACCTCTATGTGTTAGAAGTGATCAAGGTCTCAAGTTTTTCTAAACCACCATTCCCGTACATCCACAATTATGTTCGAAAACCAGTACTTATCTATGTCCTTTCTAAATCTAAATTTATCCAACTTAAATCCGTTAATTCTGGTTCTTACCTGGTTCGACACCCTCAGTACTTTATTAATATCACCTTTGTTTATGCCCGTCATCCACTTATACACTTCGATGATATTTCCTCTCATTCTACGTCTCTCCAGAGAGTGGAGATTCAAGACTCTAAGTCTATCTTCATACGGGAAATTCCTTACACAGTAAATCATTTTAATAATTCTTCTCTGTATGTTATCTAATGAGACTATATCCATCCTGTAGTAAGGAGACCAAAACTGAGCAGCATACTCCAAATGAGGCCTCACTAGTGATGTATAGAGCTGTGAAATAACTTTTGGACTTCTATTACTTATACTTCTTGAAATAAATCTTAGTAATCTGTTAGCCTTATTGCGCACACTTAAGCACTGTTGTCTTGACTTCAGATTTCTGCTTACCATGACTCCCAAGTCTTTTTCACATTCTGTATGATCAAGCTCTACTTCTCCTAGTTTATAACTTCGGTAGTTATTTTCATTCCAAAGGACTAAGACTTTACACTTGTCCCCATTGAACTTCATCTGCAACTTTTCAGACCAAGACACTAATTGGTCCAAATTCTCCTGGAGTTCATTGTCATCCTCTCAGAATGAATCATACGGCTTATTTTTGCATCATCAGCAAATTTGCTCATTTCACTTGTAATTCCTTCATCAAGGTCGTTAATGTAAATTATGAACAACAACGGGCTTAAAACTGATCCTTGTGGAGAGCCACTAGTGACCAGTCCCCATTCAGATTTGACCCCACTAATGGTAACTCTCTGCTTTCTATTGGTAATCCATGCTTCTATCCATGCTAGAACTTTACCTCTTATACCGTGAGCTGCCACTTTTCATAAGAGTCTTTTGTGGGGTACTCTATCGAAGGCTTTACTGAAATCCAAATAAACAGTATCATATTCTTTATCACTGTCTACTGCCTCAAATGTGTTTTTGAAGCCTATGAGTCTTACTTACCAACGTCAGTATATATGTCAGGCAGGAACGACCTCTCGTGCGCCCATGTTGAGATTCATTAATCAAATTATGCTCATCAAGGTGACTTCTAATAATATCAACCATTACTTATTTTAATAATTTGCCTACTGTAGACGTCAAGCTTACTGAACGGTAATTTGATGGAATGGACTGGTCCCCTGATTTGAATATAGGAACTACATTACCCATCTCCCACATCTTTGGCACAACACCAGTTAGAATGGACGCATTAAACACGCTCGTTAATGGCTGACTAAGTTCTATCTTGCATTCTTTAAGTACCCTGGAAAACAACGCGTCGGGTCATCTACAACTCTTGCCACACCTGTGGTATCCCGTATTCACTCTGAACCTGAATTTATCCAATGCATGGATTTAAATCCACCAATTATCAACTGAACAGAGTTAGGGCTCTCCTATATTCAGCAAAACATCCCTGACACTACACTACCTATTACGACCAGAGTATTCGAATAAATTATACGTTTATTTTGGTCTAAATTGGACAGGGGAATATTAATAAACAACATGAATAGCAATGCTGAAACGCTGAAAATATGTTTGTTTCATTTCCACTGGCTGGTAAGCTTACTTCTGTGTTGAATGGAAAAATATTTACTTGGAAAGTAAATAGTCTGGTAAACTGTCCTCTGGATTTTGGATAATGCTTCTACAATCTCTCTCTCTCTCTCTCTCTCTCTCTCTCTCTCTCTCTCTCTCTCTCTCTCTCTTCGATGATGCCTCTTTTGGTCTTAGTATCTTAACTGTAATAGGAGTGGGCGAGATAATTTTTGTTGGTAGGTTTACGGTAAACTTTAATTCTTAGATTATCTAATTTGTGAATGAGGACGTCTAGAAAAGGTATCTTGTCACTGGGCTCTTCTTCTAGTATAAACCGGATAGACGGTTCAACTGCGTTGAGTCTTGCCTGAAGATTCCGCACATCAAAACGTTTGGGAGTTATTATGAGGACGTCGTCCATGTAACGTAACCAAGCGACGCTGGTGGGGATGATGCTGGTGAAGTGTTCAGCTTCCAGGTGCTCCATATACAAGTTGGCTAAGATGGCGCTGATGGGGGACCCCATTCCCATACCATAGGTTTGTTTGTAGAGCCTGTTATTGAGAGAAAATCAAATTAAATTAATGCATAGTTCAATCAAGTCGATAAAATCTCCGGGAAACAGAAATATTAAGGTCCTGACTGACTTTACGTCGTAGAACGTCAATGGCTTGTGTGGTAGGTACTTGAGTGAAGAGAGATGTTACGTCCAGACTACTTAGTTTCTTGTTTCGGATGGAGAAGTTTCTGATGTGGTTGAGAAGGTCGCCTGAATGCTTAAGATGAGCGGGGCTGATGGTGTCCAGAAGATGTTTGGCAAGAACTCCGTTTACCGTGCACCTACCAACAAAAATAATCTCACACACTTCTATTCCAGGTAAGATACTAAGGCCAAAAGAGGCAGCATCATCGGATTTTTCCCAAGAGCATACCGAATTTGTAGTCCGGAGTTTCTTGACGAGGAATGTACTTACATACACCAAACCTTTTCTGATCTACATTTTCCTTTTTCATCAAAGACTGCAAGAAAGAGCTCTTCAGATCATCAATTCTCCACTCACCAACACCACTTCTAACAAAGATATAATCCTTCCCAACAGCCATGTTGCACTGAACGTTTCTGAGGTACTCGCACAAACTAACACCAGAGTCGCCAACGCATCCAGCACTTCCATAAGGGATCTAACCAGGACAAAATCGAACCACCACGAACCAGTCAACGCAGGAGTTTACACTATACCTTGTGGAGGCTGCGACAGAATATATGTAGGTGAAACAACAAGGAACCTCGAAACATGTCTCAATGAGCATATTAATGCATGTAGGAACGATAACTTGAACAACGCCTGCCTACGACACCGGAATTCCACCAATCACCTAATGAAATTCAACGACACCCGGCTATTGATCAGAGAACCTAATTTCCGCATACGTAAATGCCTTGAATCATCATTAATCGCTATTTCTAACGCAAGCAAAATAAAGACTGCTTCATCATCTCTGTAGTATTTGCAAAAATCCTCCTCAGAACAATAAACCCTGCCATCACAGTCTCTGCTGCTAATACTACACATGAACATAGCAGAGGAGGAACACTGAAACAGGCCTTCTCAAATCCAAGCACTAACAGAAATATTTGTCTTACCTATTTTTATGCTGTATGTATGTATAATGTTCGCCAATACCAGGGTCCTGGCACGGGTCTTAATCTGGAGATGACCCGTCTCTGGCTCCCGAAGAAAAAAGGATTCTTCATTGTTGCAGCATATGCTGCTCAATCACTGTTCTGGACAGTTCAGCTAGTGTGCCTCATAAGCGACTGTGAATTGATACTGAGGTTACTCCATCTCAGCTCTTTCCTGAGCTGGGGACTGGGCTCTGTCCGCTCTGAGACTCTGCAGATTCATGGCATCCACCGTCTCCTCCTTGGTCAGTAAACACACCCTCAGGAGTGTGATGACCATCTGCCGGAGCTTGCTCTGTTGTTCCGTTGATTTGACTGTGTTGCAAATGATATCCGTGAATGCCTTGATGAGTGTTAAGAGATCCTCACTGTTGAGGGCCTGCAATGTCGGTGGGTTCGAGGCAGGGGATATTATCCAGGCTGTTGTGATCTGTGGGGACTGCTGAGGGTTGTTTTTCTTCACTGAATACACCCGACCTGTTGCTGCGTGCCAAGTTGGGTAGCCGGCATTTGCTGGTGAGGTGTAGGTATAGCCAGGGAAGCCTGCATAGTGGCTGTGCCGTGCAAAGTGTGCCTGCGTTGCCGTGTTATGGCCGGTGGCGGCTCGTGTAGTGCTGTCTGCTGATTGCGTTTCTCAGATGTTTCCTGTTGACGCCGCTTGTTTCTTTTGTTTTTGTTTCTTCGTTGATGTAAGGGGGAAAGAGGCTCCTGTCCATGACGCCTGGTTGAGGCTTCAAGGGTCGGAAACTCCTCGGCACTGAGTTGGGCGACCTGATGAGAATTCTGCAGCATAGCAGGATTCTGTGCACCCATCGTCTGCTGAGGGTGATGCTCTGCCGTAGCCTGCTGCCTCGTTGCTGGCGTCTTCCAGGCCTCATGAATTCTAGCCAGCCTCTCAGGGCATCGAGGGTTCCAGGCATGGTGTTTCTGCCTGCAGTTCGGGCATCGTGGAGTGGGTGGCGATGCACTCTTCAGCTTGGTGATGCAGTCCTCGGTAGGGTGGTGCTGGCTACAGACACCGCAGATTGCTCTGTTCGGACAGAGTGCGCCCAGGTGTCTGTAACGTTGGCACTTGAAATAGCGAACCGGTTCTGCCGTGAAGGACCTAACATCATACTTGCCCCAAGAACCGAAGTCCAGCTGGGATGGCAGCGGTCCTACATGCTGGATGAGGACTTGCCGGGTTGGTGCGTTGCCTGCCGTCTTTTTCTTGAGACGTTGAGCTGACACCACACTGGGGTGAGCTGCTACTTCCTCGACGGGCATCATCAGCAGGTACCGCATCACTACACCCTCGGTGATCCTCTGCCGAGGATCCAGTTCCTCCCCAAGTAATAGCTTTTATAACCTTATACTCATGTGCAAGTTGAGTGTTCTACCATTTGTACTACTACCACTAGTATTACACCTCACTCTAAACCTACACATACGTATTTTGGTTTGCTGGACATCAAGGTACATCTGGCAATATCTACATTATTATTTCCCTTTTCAGTCAGGAGATTCAATCCAGGGACCTTAGCGGTGAGAGTCGCGCCTCTCACCACAAGAGACAGAGGATAAAGCT
This sequence comes from Cherax quadricarinatus, assembly GCF_038502225.1. Lineage (NCBI taxonomy): Eukaryota > Metazoa > Arthropoda > Malacostraca > Decapoda > Parastacidae > Cherax > Cherax quadricarinatus. Next base: position 13,100,887 of record NC_091312.1, read on the forward strand.
TTCGTCACTTATAGAGCTGAAAAACCCACAAGGGTTTAGTGCTTAACATGAATTAAAAATTAATCTGGTTTAATAAAATATTGAGCGTTTATTCCCCCTCTTCAGTGTTGCATAAGTGTCTCAGTCTTCAGCTGAAAGTGGGTTGGGCACATATTCTGCTAGTGGGTTAGATTGTAAAGGACTTGCCCAGTATGGGCCAACAGGCCTACTGCAGTGTTTCCCCTTTATGTTCTCATTATATAGAAAGGTGCGGGGGTGGGGGCCTTCTTGGACGGGGTGTCTGGGGGTAGTCTCGGGGAGGGGGGTGTTGGAAAGGGATATATTGGGGAATAATGTGTTGTGGGTTGGAGGTATTGTGGTTTGGAGGGTGAGAGGTTGTGGGATGTAGGTGTTGGAGAGTGGGGAGTGTTGTGGGATGAACGTGTTGGAGAGTGGGGAGTGTTGTGGGATGAAGGTGTTGGAGAGTGGGGAGTGTTGTGGGATGAACGTGTTGGAGAGTGGGGAGTGTTGTGGGATGAACGTGTTGGAGAGTGGGGAGTGTTGTGGGATGAACGTGTTGGAGAGTGGGGAGTGTTGTGGGATGAAGGTGTTGGAGAGTGGGGAGTGTTGTGGGATGAACGTGTTGGAGAGTGGGGAGTGTTGTGGGATGAACGTGTTGGAGAGTGGGGAGTGTTGTGGGATGAACGTGTTGGAGAGTGGGGAGTGTTGTGGGATGAACGTGTTGGAGAGTGGGCAGTGTTGTGGGATGAACGTGTTGGAGAGTGGGCAGTGTTGTGGGATGAACGTATTGGAGAGTGGGGAGTGTTGTGGGATGAACGTGTTGGAGAGTGGGCAATGTTGTGGAAAGAACGTGTTGGAGAGTGGGGAGTGTTGTGGGATGAACGTGTTGGAGAGTGGGCAGTGTTGTCGGATGAACGTGTTGGAGAGTGGGGAGTGTTGTCGGATGAACGTGTTGGAGAGTGGGGAGTGTTGTGGGATGAACGTGTTGGAGAGTGGGCAGTGTTGTGGGATGAACGTGTTGGAGAGTGGGCAGTGTTGTGGGATGAACGTATTGGAGAGTGGGGAGTGTTGTGGGATGAACGTGTTGGAGAGTGGGCAATGTTGTGGAATGAACGGGTTGGAGAGTGGGGAGTGTTGTGGGATGAACGTGTTGGAGAGTGGGGAGTGTTGTCGGATGAACGTGTTGGAGAGTGGGGAGTGTTGTGGGATGAACGTGTTGGAGAGTGGGCAGTGTTGTGGGATGAACGTGTTGGAGAGTGGGCAGTGTTGTGGGATGAACGTATTGGAGAGTGGGGAGTGTTGTGGGATGAACGTGTTGGAGAGTGGGCAATGTTGTGGAATGAACGTGTTGGAGAGTGGGGAGTGTTGTGGGATGAACGTGTTGGAGAGTGGGCAGTGTTGTCGGATGAACGTGTTGGAGAGTGGGGAGTGTTGTCGGATGAACGTGTTGGAGAGTGGGGAGTGTTGTGGGATGAACGTGTTGGAGAGTGGGCAGTGTTGTGGGATGAACGTGTTGGAGAGTGGGCAGTGTTGTGGGATGAACGTGTTGGAGAGTGGGGAGTGTTGTGGGATGAACGTGTTGGAGAGTGGGCAATGTTGTGGAATGAACGTGTTGGAGAGTTGGGAGTGTTGTGGGATGAACGTGTTGGAGAGTGGGCAGTGTTGTCGGATGAACGTGTTGGAGAGTGGGGAGTGTTGTCGGATGAACGTGTTGGAGAGTGGGGAGTGTTATGGGATGAACGTGTTGGAGAGTGGGCAATGTTGTGGGATGAACGTGTTGGAGAGTGGGGAGTGTTTTGGGATGAACGTGTTGGAGAGTGGGCAGTGTTGTGGGATGAACGTGTTGGAGAGTGGGGAGTGTTGTGGGATGAACGTGTTGGAGAGTGGGCAGTGTTGTGGGATGAACGTGTTGGAGAGTGGGCAGTGTTGTGGGATGAACGTGTTGGAGAGTGGGCAATGTTGTCGGATGAACGTGTTGGAGAGTGGGTAGTGTTGTCGGATGAACGTGTTGGAGAGTGGGTAGTGTTGTGGGATGAACGTGTTGGAGAGTGGGGAGTGTTGTGGGATGAACGTGTTGGAGAGTGGGGAGTGTTGTGGGATGAACGTGTTGGAGAGTGGGCAGTGTTGTGGGATGAACGTGTTGGAGAGTGGGCAGTGTTGTGGGATGAACGTGTTGGAGAGTGGGCAGTGTTGTGGGATGAACATGTTGGAGAGTGGGCAATGTTGTGGGATGAACGTGTTGGAGAGTGGGCAATGTTGTGGGATGAACGTGTTGGAGAGTGGGCAGTGTTGTGGGATGAACGTGTTGGAGAGTGGGCAATGTTGTGGGATGAACGTGTTGGAGAGTGGGCAATGTTGTGGGATGAACGTGTTGGAGAGTGGGCAATGTTGTGGGATGAACGTGTTGGAGAGTGGGCAGTGTTGTGGGATGAACGTGTTGGAGAGTGGGGAGTGTTGTGGGATGAACGTGCTGGAGAGTGGGCAGTGTTGTGGGATGAACGTGTTGGAGAGTGGGCAGTGTTGTGGGATGAACGTGTTGGAGAGTGGGGAGTGTTGTGGGATGAACGTGTTGGAGAGTGGGCAGTGTTGTGGGATGAACGTGTTGGAGAGTGGGGAGTGTTGTGGGATGAACGTGTTGGAGAGTGGGCAGTGTTGTGGGATGAACGTGTTGGAGAGTGGGCAGTGTTGTGGGATGAACGTGTTGGAGAGTGGGGAGTGTTGTGGGATGAACGTGTTGGAGAGTGGGCAATGTTGTGGGATGAACGTGTTGGAGAGTGGGGAGTGTTGTGGGATGAACGTGTTGGAGAGTGGGGAGTGTTGTGGGATGAACGTGTTGGAGAGTGGGGAGTGTTGTGGGATGAACGTGTTGGAGAGTGGGCAGTGTTGTGGGATGAACGTGTTGGAGAGTGGGCAGTGTTGTGGGATGAACGTGTTGGAGAGTGGGGGGTGCTGTGGGATGAAGACAGTGGAGGGAGGGGGTAGGTAAGGGAAAGGGGTACATGGATATATATCTTTAATTACCTCGAATCCATAAAATTCAATGCAATATCTTCAATAAATTTTTCCTCGTTATTGGCAGACTGGATTAAAAGTCCGATTTTCCACTTTCTTCCAAAAAACAATCGATGAGCACATTAAAAAGCTTTCTCTCTCGATGATTATTTTTCCCTTTACGTATACGTGATTGTGGTGTATAGGCGAGAGGTGGTGACAGAGAGAGAGAGAGAGAGAGAGAGAGAGAGAGAGAGAGAGAGAGAGACGCACAAAGACAGAGAGATGAGAGGTGGAGAGGGAGTGTGTGAAACGAAGGGAAGGAGTATGTAAGGACGAGAGGAAGAATAAGTCACAATACCGGAGCTGGAGTAATTCTCGAATTCCCAGAATTAGGTGAGAAAATCTTAGACGATGTTTCGCTCTGTCCTAGACCATTATCAAGTAACAACTCAGCGACAAAATGAGAATACCAGAAAATGAGTCTGAAAGAGAAAAGAAGGGACGATGAAGAAAGTTAGGTGGGTCAGGCAACGAAAATGCAAGAAAATTGAACAGACCAGTAGTAGTAGTTGTAACTGTAATAGTAGTAGCAATAGTGGTAGTTGTAGTAGTAGGAGCAGCAGGAGGAGGAGGTAGAGGAAGTTTGTGGAGGTTAGGTTAGGTAAGGCTTGTCAGGAAACAGGACAAGTGTTTCCTGACTCGTATCTTAGTCATATGATGACCAACCACTGGAACTTTTGGTCATCTAACCGAGACCTCCCGCTGGCTTATGGGCCCACACTTTAAAAATTATGATTATGATTATAACATTATATAGGGACTGTTAGATGTGGCTTCAAGACACACACACAAAAATATAGTCGACCGATTTTTTTTTTTGGGGGGGATGGTGGAGGGGGGATATTAATCATAATGTCTCCTGTGGGAGGGAGTATCGAGTCTCATGACTTTCCAGAAGTAGTTCATTTTTCAAGCAATTTGTGACTAAATCAGAGAAAGCAACCCGCCTCGCTTGGTTCTGGTAAACAAGGAAAAGAAATAATTGAGTCCGGATTAGAAAGAAACAGACACGAAGAGAAACAGAGACAGACGAAAAGTGACTCATAGAGAGAAACAGACGACACTGGAAGCGAAAAGTGCAGAGCAAGAAATATCAATTTCAATAAAATTTATAGCTGCAGAGACAGTTCAAGAAAATGGTCTTTTGTAATAAAATCTTTCATTACATCGATATAAAAACATCTTTTTTTGAATTCTTTACTCAGTAAGCCAAAAATAAATTAATTATGTGTCTAAATACTGCGTAACAAGTTTCCTTTGGGACAACGTTTCGCTCTGACTAGTGTTTTATCAAGTCAAGAAACCTTGTTTTAATTTAAGCTAAGTCTGTAAAGTGTCTCTTCATTAAAAAAAAAAACTGATTAAGACAAATCATCAAAAATTTATATATTATACAAAGAATATGCAACATGCTGTCTCTGTTAGGCCAGTATATATTATTATATTTTATCGCTCAATAAAAAATAATAATAATTCTTCTCATAAGCCAACACAGAACTTCTAATAGGAAGCTGGTGATCAACTGCTACTGGGAGAGAAGACGAAAAAGTTCAAGAAGATGCGTAAGAATTAGTGGATACTAAATTGGGTTTTGCGAGCAGTAACAGTGTTAGATGCAGGAGACTTCCCGAGTTGGGGGATGCCACGGGAACCCCACCTTTAATTATAGCCCTGTTCTTCTCCACCTGCTCCTTTCTCTACTGCTAATCCCCTTTGTTACTCAGTTTATCCACCGTTTCTTCGTCTCCAACTCCTCATATTCTCTTCCTTTCTATATACATTCTTCCCTGCCCATAGCCTCCTACATCCCTCCCACTACACCATTCAAATTTGTTTCTGGTGGTGGGAAGAGAAGTATATACAAAAAGTCTGTGCCGTGTTGCGGACATTAGCAGTGAGCTATCTAAAGTTAGATGTGAGTGGCCTGGTTTTTAATGGTTAATTTTAACGGATATACTCTGAAGAAAACTTTGGAATTGGTTTTACTTTCTCTTTCCCAATAACAGAGCAGCTAACTTTGATTAGATCCGCCGAGATATCAGTAACGTTAACCGAATCAAACAACAAAATACAAATAGTGCGGAAGAAATGTGAAGCAGATTTAAAAGAAAAATTCTAAGTATCGAGAAGTATAACGTAACAATTAGATGGAGTGAAGAAAACGATGGAAAAAAAGCCTCGCTGGACGGAGATATCTAGATCAAACTCTGGATCGTCTGGTGACCTCGACGATCATACTAATTACATACGGTTACAGGGAGAAAAAAAAAGAAATCAGAAATGCTAAACAAGATTTTGGAAGTAATCCAAAAGATTTTTTTCAGATTCGTCGGGGAGGAAAAAAAAGGGATAAAAGCAGAGATGGGACTTTAATTAACGCTGACGACGAAATAATCAACACGGATATGGTTCTCATTTACATCTGAATACATCACCAACTTCCCCAGGCTGAAACATTTGTCAAACAAGGTTTGACGAAATTAGCAACCTAGACATAATTAAATGCTTGGAGAAGCCGAGTATTAACATACCAAGTAGAGCAGATGATATACCTGCCGAGTTATGAAAGAATATAAACATCAAATCTCTTACCCAGTATCGGTGATGCTTAATTAATTACTATAAGGCAAGTTGCCAGTAAATGTTACCTATAAATTTATAAAAAAAATGGTAGACAAGACTTGTGTTCTCATCTATTATTTCATTAGCCTAGCGCCATTTTTTTTTCTTTTTTGAAAAATAAATGAAGATTATACTAGGGATAAGATAGTAAACTTTCTGGAAAATAACTTAATAAAGAACCATGAATTCCGAACATAAGATCATGCCTGACTATCTTACCCGAAATATTAAATAACATATACAGAAACATCGATGAGTGGATCCCATCAAACGGTGTATATCTTGATTTCAGAAGGCCTTCCTTAAGTAAAATTAAAAGTATCTGATCAGGATGAATAGTTGGCAACGAAGCAATCTGGTAAATAATAGTTGTGGTAGATATAATGTTGTGTGAAAATCACAGCAGAACTATTGGCAGTTAGAAGTAGATTCACTGGCAATTAGAAATAGATTCACTGGCAATTAGAAATAGATTCACTGGCAATTAGAAATAGATTCACTGGCAATTAGAAATAAATTCACTGGCAATTAGAAATAGATTTACATAGCTCGGTTGTGGCAGTGGAGTAACAAGAGTAGTTTAAGATAGAAACAAAATTAGTAGACGTAGTTGTAGTCCCACTTCTTCCAAACAGTTCCATCTATCCAGTAAATTTTCATTGCATATTTTCAATATGGTCTTTTATATTTTCCCTCCCTCCTTCATGCCGGCAGTGGCCGGAAGAAGTGACACTCACACTTACATAACTCACGATAGTCCTTAATCTGGTTAGTAAATAGTTTTTCTCAGCAGATAGTCTTGGTGTGGGAGAGCAAGTCATCAGTCGTCCAACTTTCCCATTTACTCCCATGTTCTTATCAAGAAAGACTTTATCAGAAGTCGTGCGCCGGATTGATCATTCGGAAAGTTACTTTACTTGGTTAAATTTACGGTTAAAAGTTGTTATCCTATCTCATATAATCCACAGGGTAAGAGCTGTTATCTCACTCAGGTCATCTACATGATAAGAACTGTTATCTCACTCAGATCATCTACATGGTTAGAGTTCATTTCAGTGCTCAGCCCTATCTAAGATATACTACCTTCCTTCCCTTCTCCCCACATCTCCAGATGCTACCTGCAACAAAAAACTAGTACTCAAGTAGTTAATTACTGCTAGGGGAACAAGGTGCAACGGGTGTATGAAAACATTTCCACGGGTCCACCCGCCCCAAGATTAAAGACGGGTCCTTTGATTATGACTTGAAGGCGATACCGGTGAGGTAAGAGTCGTCTGGCGGTACTTAGCTTGAACCTGACGAAGGGTTTGCTGGTGAGAAGAGAAACGATGACAATATTACTCTGAAATGAATCATCTGCAGCCACCTAACAGCACCTAGACTAACCTTTACCTGAAGACAACTACACCCCCCTGACACCCTCTGATAGATTCTAATTCTGCACAATACCATCATCCCTACCACCTAACCGAGTATACTCTATTCCTCCAGCAGGTGATACAACCCCGTCTTCATCTACTCAGCTGGAGCTACTCAATGAGGTCTGTAGAGTACATAACTCGCTAAACACGCACCATAAACTCGGAGTTTACAATAGACGCTTCGACCCACCTTCCACTCCCTCCTCTAAAAAATTAGATTGATTTACATTTTTTTCATTGACAATGATGTAAAAAAAATATTTTTTGACCAAACCTAACTTAGAAACCTGATCTATCCTACCCTAACATAGCGTAACTTTTTTTTTTAGACAAATTCTACTGTATATTACAGTTACGTAATTAATTCCTTTACGCTTCTAACATAATAAGTTACTGTCTCTGATACCTACACAATATACTATATTACGCCCCTCAGAATACGCTCCTTTTTTCTGACACCAGCATAATAAACTATCTTACGCCCTTAATGGTTCATGTTATTTCCCATTATACGCAGCAAACACCCTCTAACTGCGTATGTTCCTTCCCATGATACGCAAATACTCCCACACAATATACTCAACCTTGCAAACGCTTGTTACGCAAAACAGGTAACAACGACACCCATGAGAGTGCTTGGGTAAACCATTTGCCCATTTTGTACTACACTAACGAATACACGCAGTCAGGGGGTCGATAAATGTGGCTTTGACTAAGGGAAGAGAGGGAGGGAGGGAGAAAGGGCGGAATGGAGGGAGTAAGGTGGTTGGGGTTGAAAGAGGGGGATAATGTGTGTGTGTGTGTGTGTGTGTGTGTGTGTGTGTGTGTGTGTGTGTGTGTGTGTGTGTGTGTGTGTGTGTGTGTGTGTGTGTGTGTGTGTGTGTGTGTGTGTGTGTGTGCGCGCGCGAGTGGTTGTAAGTATAGAGAGGAAGAGGGTTATTTCTAGCAGAAAACGAATGAAGAAGAAAAAGAATAAAAAATAGGAAGAAAAAGAAACGGAAAGAATGAGAAGATAGCAAGCGAAGAATGAGAACTTGCAATAAGTGTTGAGACGAGGAAAAACAGAAAAAATATCTAGAAGAGGCACAAAGAAACTACAGAAGAAAGAGACTAGGAAAACTTGACGATGGTGATGAGAAATGAAAAGAAAAAAAACAGTAAAAAATTAAACAACAGCAGTAAAAAAAAAAAGACAAAAAATTAAACGAAACCTGTTTTCTCTAATATGTTTCTTTTGCCTCCACTTGTCTGAAATTTCATGTAATTGCAGTTGTAAGGAGTGAAACAAGAAGTAACAACAATAACATCAGTGACAAAAAATGCTATTATAAAATACAAGCAACAACAACTGAAAACAAAAACATACAAACAATATAGAAAACAGAACTTAAAAGCGCTCGTGGGAACATCAATCAGGTCAGGAACACCAATAAAAGGGATCGGGGGTCTCGGTACTTTTTATATACAACAGCGATAACTCCTGCTCACAGATTTACTGCCCAATAACAGCACCAGGGTGACTAGGACAAGGAAAAATAGCAGCAACAACCTGGCAAGGACAAGAACAAATAACAGCAATAGTGTCATAAGAAGAACAAAAAACTTTACCAGCAGCAGAGGGATGTTCCCCTTTCACTTGTGTATCTGCTGAAGAGGATCCCAGAAGGGAGGTCGAAATATATAAAGCAATAAATCTCCTGCATTTCTGTCTCCATGTGGGTTGTTACTGAGGATTGACAAGTGTTCATTACACGTTAGTTATTCACAATAGGAAACAACAACAGGTGCAGAATAACTAGGACACGAGCCAGTAAAAAGTAACTTCTGAGTGTTTAAAATAATTAAAATAATAAAGTTATTAAACGTAGGAATGAACGAGAAAATAATTAAGATGAATTACTTTAATTCTTTCGACAGGCAAAGAGGCAAATAATTAATGCATCTTTCAGTGGCTTCATTTAAGAACCAGACAATGACAAACCTCACAGACAGAGACGAAAACTGAAAGAAAAAAATATCCGAAAATCAAGAAGCTATAGACGGGAAAGAAATAAAATCTCAGGGATAAGAAAACCGAGAGATTTTTATTTACAGGATCCATTCACTCGTTCCAAAAGAACGTGACGGAGGTGAAGTGACAAATATATTGTCTGGTCACGATGAACTGAGGAGGTGGTGTTGGTAGAGGAGTTGCAACTGCAGATATAACAACGTTGAGTACACCAGCTACCGCATGATCCTACACTGACACACCAGCTACTGCAGGATCCTCCACTGACACACCAGCTACCGCATGATCCTCCACTGACACACCAGCTACCGCATGATCCTCCACTGACACACCAGCTACCGCATGATCCTCCACTGACACACCAGCTACCGCATGATCCTACACTGACACACCAGCTACCGCATGATCCTCCACTGACACACCAGCTACCGCATGATCCTCCACTGACACACCAGCTACTGCAGGATCCTCCACTGACACACCAGCTACTGCAGGATCCTCCACTGACACACCAGCTACTGCAGGATCCTTCACTGACACCAGTTACTGCAGGATCCTCCACAGACACACCAGCCAATGGAGGATCCTCCACTGACACACCAATCACTGGAGGATCCTCCACTGACACACCAGCCACTGCAGGGTCCTCCACTGACACACCAGCTACTGCAAGATCCTCCACTGACACACCAGCTACCGCATGATCCTCCACTGACACACCAGCTACCGCATGATCCTCCACTGACACACAAGCTACTGCAGGATCCTTCACTGACACCAGTTACTGCAGGATCCTCCCCTGACACACCAGCTACTGCAGGATCCTCCACTGACAAACCAACTATTGCAGGATACTCCACTGACACACCAATTACTGCAGGATCCTCCACTGATACACCAGCCACTGCTCCACTGACACACCAGCCACTGGAGGATCCTCCACTGACACACCAGCTACTGCAGGATCCTCCACTGACACACCAGCCACTGGAGGATCCTCCACTGACACACCAGCTACTGCAGGATCCTTCACTGACACACCAGCTACTGCTGGATCCTCCACTGACACACAAGCCACTGCAGGATCCTCCACTGACACACCAACCACTGCAGGATCCTCCACTGACACACCAACTACTGCAGGATCCTCCACTGACACACCAACCACTGCAGGATCCTCCACTGACACACCAGCCACTGAAGGATCCTCCACTAACATACCAATCAGTATCGGATCATTTTTCACCGAGATCAACCGTTAGTAGAGCAACCACAGACTGACCATACAGTGAGACTAACCAATGACAGAGTATCCACTGTAAAGCTTTTCAGTGTCAGAGCATCCGCTGTCAAGCTGTTCAGTGTCAGACCATCCAGTTTGAGGCCACACTGTGAAACCATCCATTGTAAAACCCCACACTGTGTGACCGTCCTCCATAAGACCAGCTACTAGCAAACCATACTTTGGCAAACAGTCCACTGTGAAACCAAGACTCCCTTCAACTCGAGGGACCACCTGCATGTCCCGTAGCACTTCCGGGTATAGTGTGTGTGGGAAAGGGTGGAGGGAGAGTGGATGGACTGGAGTGTGGGTGAGGGTGGAGGGAGAGTGGGTGGACTGGAGAATCCACGATCGATAGCTCCATCCCAGTGAGTATCGACCATGGGGGGCAAAGTGTAACTTATACTGCCACTCCTGGGTGTCTCAGGCGTGGAGACGAGAGAGCGTTCATTACGTATCCAAAACAGGGAAGCCCAAGTAAGGGGTCGGCGAGGGAGATTCCACGTTCCTCATTGCTGTAAATAACGATGATGTAATGAGGCACGCACACGTTCTCACCATACCCAGACAAGCACGCACATGGCTGCAGCATAGACACGTACACAACCAGCCACGTGCACACAAACCCCAGTCCGCACGACCCACTGTTAACAATATCACTCACACCTGCTCTACATTATTTACAAAGTGTATATATACTACTTAAAGGTGTATTTCTGTACAGTACTCCCCTAACTGTGGTTGTAGCGGCCTAGTCATAGCTCCTGACCCTGCCTCTTCACCTCTAATGTGTGTGTGTGTGTGTGTGTGTGTGTGTGTGTGTGTGTGTGTGTGTGTGTGTAGCGGAGCCTTTATTCTCCTTTTAGAGCCCAGGTGGATCCTCCCCAGGGCGACACATAGCCATTTAGGTGATTAAAAAACATGAGCCCTGAGCAGCAGCCACCCATCAACCCTGTCTTATACGACGAGCCGTGTACGACAACGACCTGTACGTCAACGCGTACATCAGTGTGTACGTCTACTCTACACTCATCATTCTGATTTTTGTTTGTTGCCTCGATAATTACTTTGATTATACATTAGTGACATAATTTAAATAATTTGCAGTATAAATATAAAGACTGTTATATCAGTAAGTCTATATAATAATAATAATAATAATAATAATAATAATAATAATAATAATAATAATAATAATAATATTATTATTATTATTATTATTATTATTATTATTATTATTATTATTATTATTATTATTATTGTTGTTGTTGTTATTATTATTATTATTATTATTATTATTATTATTATTATTATTATTATTATTGTTATTATTATTATTATTATTAAAATAGAATGCTCTTTGATAGCAACCATCTAGAGAGGTACTACTGTCCTGTTCTGAGTGTGAAGCAAGAGCCAATTCAGCATTTTACACTCGGCCACAAAAGATGGCATTTGTCTTTGCCTCGTGCACATGCAAGATGCGAAGCAAATCTTACAAAGTACTACTTACATTTAGGTGACATTTATCTTTTTCTCTCGTATATATTCCTTAATTTCGTAGCCCTGCAAATTATTATTATTATTATAATCAAAAAGAAGTGCTAAACCACAAGGGCTATGCAGCGCTGCATAGCCCTGCAGAGAGTTTCCATTCCAATTCCATTAGGAGAGAGAGAATTCTACCATAAGTTGAGTCGCAGAAGCCGACTGAAATGTTGGGAAGAAGGGGCTAGTAGCCTCGTTTCTCTATACGCAGTTACTTAATAAAAAAAAGAGAGAAAAGGGGATTTCAAGTTTTGTTGGTTGAATATGAGTAAACGCAGTACGGAAGTAAGATAAAAAGAAATATGAAAGACAGAAGGTGGATGTGGCAGCACCGAGTGAAATGTTATGAATGAAAGTTTGAATTGGGATGTGTAAATATGTTAAGTTTTTAATATATGCGAGAACGCGAGCTATATAAAGAGTAATAGTAATGTTAAATAAAAAGTTGTCAAGGACATGAAAAAAACGATAGATATAATGGCATCAATATAAAAAAATATGGTTTAGAATGTAAGTGGGATATGAGTAAAGGGGTTTAGAATAAGTGTTTGTGCGCCTGGAGGTTGAGGATTATAGAAAAGAGTGAGACATTTTTATGGGGTGTTAAGCGAAGACGGCGTATATGGATATATAAGAAAAGAGAGGTTTAAAGAGAGGTGGTAGAGAACAAAAGAAAGGAAAACAAAGAGGAACGTCATTAGCAAAATTTGGTGAAAATGAGACGCAGTTTTGGAGAGGGATACATACAGTGAGGAAACCTGGGAAGCAGATTACTCTGATAATTAAGAGTGAAAGTGGTGAGATATCTGAGGAGGTGGAGGTATTATGGAGATGAAGAAGTGGAGGTATTATGAAGATGAAGAAGTGGAGGTATTATGGAGATGGAGAGGTGGAGGTATTATGGAGATGGAGAAGTGGAGGTATTATGGAGATGAAGAAGTGGAGGTATTATGGAGATGGAGAGGTGGAGGTATTATGGAGATGGAGAAGTGGAGGTATTATGGAGATGGAGAGGTGGAGGTATTATGGAGATGGAGAAGTGGAGGTATTATGGAGATGAAGAAGTGGAGGTATTATGGAGATGGAGAGGTGGAGGTATTATGGAGATGGAGAAGTGGAGGTATTATGGAGATGAAGAAGTGGAGGTATTATGGAGATGGAGAAGTGGAGGTATTATGGAGATGGAGAGGTGGAGGTATTATGGAGATGGAGAAGTGGAGGTATTATGGAGATGAACAAGTGGAGGTATTATGGAGATGAAGAAGTGGAGGTATTATGGAGATGGAGAAGTAGAGGTATTATGGAGATGGAGAGGTGGAGGTATTATGGAGATGGAGAAGTGGAGGTATTATGGAGATGAACAAGTGGAGGTATTATGGAGATGGAGAAGTAGAGGTATTATGGAGATGGAGAAGTGAAGGTATTATGGAGATGGAGAGGTGGAGGTATTATGGAGATAGAGAAGTGGAGGTATTATGGAGATGGAGAGGTGAAGGTATTATGGAGATGGAGAGGTGGAGGTATTATGGAGATGGAGAGGTGGAGGTATTATGGAGATGGAGAGGTGAAAGTATTATGGAGATGGAGAGGTGAAGGTATTATGGAGATGGAGAGGTGGAGGAATTATGGAGATGGAGAGGTGAAGGTATTATGGAGATGGAGAGGTGGAGGAATTATGGAGATGGAGAGTTAGAGGTATTATGGAGATGGAGAGAACGTTTTGAAGTGTTCTTCGCTGTGGATGATGAAAAGAAGGCGATGATTTCGTACATGAGAGAAAGAGGAATATTGTCTGTTAGACGGTGGGAAGAGCCAGAGAAAATGTGGAGGAATAGGGTGATATAATACCAAGGCTGAAAAAAAAGAAAGAAAGTAAGCAAACGAAATAGATGAGATTAAGACTGAGATGCCGAGAACAGTTGAAGATGTGAAGATGCAGTTATGGAATGCATTTGCTTATTCTAGCTGTAAAAGTCTTGAAAAATTACGCCATTTAGGGAGCACAATACACTAAATGCAGCAAAATCTTAGTAAGTGACAATGTGGATTATAAGATTATTATTATTATTATAATCAAGGGGGAAGCGCTAAATCCGGAGGATTATACAGCGCCTGGGGAGGGGGGATGTGGAAGGCATTCAGGCTTAATTCGGGGAACTGGAGCACAGATCCAATTCCCTAAATCAAGAGCCCCTCACCAACATCAAGGAACCTTCCTTGAGGGGTGGATTATAAGAACATTCAAAGTAAGGGAAGCAACAACAGGGTTGTTACTGTTCCAATCAATAGTGCTTTCATGACTCAATTATGTACTCACAGCGCTTCTGTTGACAGGAGAGATACCCCAGTGGAAATAAGTTATTTTGTCTGACTTTTTTGGGTTATCCTAAGTAATTTACATATGTACTGATATGTATAAATATTTATGTAACTGTATTTATGTGTACCTTTACCTGAATGAATTTACTTATAGGGAAGAAGGTACATACGAACAGTTATGACGTATATTTAGTGGCTTAATCAGTCTTAATACAGAGACGATTAAGAAAAGAGCATATATAATAATTAGAGACATGACATGAAGCGAGAAGGTAGTTTCACGTGACGGTACGCGTGGGTGGGTGTCACGTGATGGCTGTGTCCAAGTTGGTTAACAGCTTAATTGCCAAATACTTAGAGACACTGAAGCCGCCTGACTTCTGTGGGAAAAGTTTGAGTTTGCTGTAAAGAGAGGCTTCTAAGCATTTCTCTCGACGCAGGATTAGTTTCCTGGTTGACTACCTTCGCATCAAATCACAGGTTTGTTTCTTGCGTTGTACACACGCGTTGCTTAGGTCGTCACTGCTTCAAGCGTATCTGTCTGTGTTGGCAAATTTTCAGTTCGAGGATCCTTGCCATTTCACCTCCGTGCTTCATATCACATCCCGTATATAGTATGGCAGACTCCTGAGTCGGTTTTCTGCTTCTTACGCGCCAAATCTTTGATAAACGTGGGAGAATTTGTAGCATTCTTGAGTTGCTTGTTGATGTTACTGGAAGATACATTGGACGCCACGCTGATGACTAACAGTACAACGTATGTGGTAGACCCATCTGTTTTAGAGTTGATGTTTCTACCAATGATGCGTGTTGCCAATTTCCTGTGATCAGAGATAAAACGGAAGGGGAAATGAAGAAGGTTGTAAGTTTGAGGTATGAACAATAGAGAGAGCTCTGCTGGAAAATGTATAAAGGATGTTCACTAACGAATCGAATAAATAGAATATCCGAACTACTGTGAAGGCCTCTAATAATTTGCATTGTTTTCTCTGGAACTGTGTAGAGACAGAGATACCCTATATATACACATGTGGAAGATACTTGAGTGCCTGGTGCCCATTGTGCACACTACCTTGGCAACCTACTAGAGTGAAAGACATAGCAAATATGGTAGAATAAACCCAGTGTGACGCATTGGTGCCGTGAGTACATTAAGAATAGAAAGTATTTACTGGAAATACAAAATATTTACAAAATATTTACCAAAATATTCACAATATTTGCCAAGATATTTACAAAATGCAAAATATTTGCCACTATCTCCTGACGGGTTTGCGTGGCTATGTGGCCTGCGGACGGCTAGCACCAGCTGCCTGGTTGACCAGCCTGTCTATAAGGAAGCCTGGATCGAGGCCTGGCAGCCTGGGTGCAAGAACCCTCGCAACAGGTAACAGGAATATTACGGGTTTGAAGGTAAAGTATGCACATAAGGATAGACAGAAAGGATTCATATTTTTTTTTAAATAATTTATAGGGAAATAAGTTTGTTGAATATTTCGCATAAAATATACGGCAAATCGTTTTAGAAAAAAAGTTAGAGAAAGACAGAAAGCAGGACTGCAGCGGAACAAGTAGAAATTAAGAACAGAAAGACGCCGTTTGATGCATTTATGAATGGCAGTCACCAATATCAACAGCCTTGTTGACCATGCAAGCACCAGACGATCCTGGCCCATGGCCGGGCTCCGGGAGTAGAAAAGCTCTCAGAACTCATCAAAGGTACATCAAAAGTAATATGATAGAAGGGATAGGGGGAGCGATATGTCAGGTGTTGCAAGGTTGCGGAATAGATCGTAGGTTGTTAATAGCTGTAAAGAATGTTTATTAGGTGAGCCTCAGGTTAAAGGTGAGTCGGAGAAAGAGGGGCAGTATTTTCCAATAACAGTTGATCTCAGATTGGGATGCAAGGTTATTTAATATATTTATAGAGAGGGTTGGAAAATAATTCAGTGTAGGGGAGAAGTCTGGATTTAAAATTCAGATTTATCGGATGTAAAGTGGGAATTATAGTAGTTGCTCTCTGCTCTGTTAGAGTGTTCAGCAGAAGTTTGTGAATATAGGAGAGTGGGTATGGGAGGGAAGAGGAGTTATTGTTGGAATGATGAGGTAAAGAGAGAAAAAAGTTAGCTTGTGAGAGTTTTTTTTTCCAAAGTAGAAGTGATATAAGAAGGGAGGAGTATATGGAGAGAAAAAGAGAGGTTAAGAGAGTGGTGAAGGAACGTAAAAGGAGAGCAAATGAGAGAGTGTGTGAAATGTTGTCAACAAGTTTTTCTGAGAATAAGAAAAAATTTTGGAGTGAAATTAATAAGTTGAGAAAGCCTAGAGAACGGATGGATTTGACAGTTAAAAAATAGAAGAGGAGAGTTATTAGATGAAGAGTTAGAGGTATCAGCGGGATGGAGGGAATATTTTGAGGAACTGTTAAATGTTGATGAAGATAAGGAAGCTGGGATTTCGTGCACTGGCCAGAGGGGTATGATATCTTTTAGGAGATAGGAAGAGCCAGATGTGAGTGTCTGGGAGGTGCATGATGTTGTGGGTAGAATAAAAGGGGTTAAAACAGCTGGGATTGACGGAATTAAGACAGAAATGTTAAAATCAGATGGGGATATAGTTTTGGAATGGTTGGCGCATTTATTTAATACATGTATGAGCAAGGTGAAGGCACCTAGGGAATAACAGAGAGCATGCATAGTTTCATTGTATAAAGGTAAAAGGGACAAAAGAGAGTGCAAGAATTATACTGAAATAAGCCTGTTGAATATACCTGGTAAAGTGTGGTAGAGTTATTAGCAAAATAATTAAGAGTATGACGGAGAGCAGGATCGTTGATGAACAAGGAGGCTTTAGGAAGGTACTGGATGTGTAAACCAAGTGTTTACGGTGAAGCATATAGGTGAACATTATTTAGATAAGGGTAAAGAGGTTTTCTTTGCATTTATTGATTTGGAAAAGGTATATGATAGGGTGGGTAGGAGGGCAATGTGGTAGATTTGCAAGTGTATAGAATGAGAGGTAGGTTACTGAAAGCAGTTATGAGTTTTTTAGGAGGATAGTGAGGCTCAGGTTAGAGTATGTAGGAGAGAGGCAGATTATTTCCCAGTAAAATAGGCCTTAGACAAGGATGTGTGATGCCATCATGGTTATCAATATATGAATAGATGGGGTTGTAAGAGAAGTGAATGCTTAGGTGTTGGCAAGAGGTGAGGGATTTAAAAGATAAAGAACCTAACACAAAGTGGGAGTTGTCACAGCTGCTTTTTGCTGATGACACCGTGATTTTGGGAGATTCTGAAGAGAAGTTGCAGAGGTTGGTGGGTGAATTTGGGAGGGTATGTAAAAGAAGGAGATCAAAATAAACATAAGAAAGAGCAAGGTAATGAGGATAACAAAATTTTAGGTAATGAAACATTGGATATCAGATTGGAGGGATGGAGTGTAGAGGAAGTGTATGCTGTCAGATATTTGGGAGTGGACTTGTCAGCAGATGGGTCTATGAAGACAAAGTTATCCATATAATTAATGAGGGTAAAAAGTGAGTGGTGCACTGAGGAGCCTGTGGAGACAAAGAATGCTATCCATGGAAGCATAGAAGGGAATGTATGAGAGTATAGTGGTGCCAACGCTTTTACGTGGGTGTGAAGTATGGGTGGTGAATGTTGCAACAAGGAGGAGGCTGGAGGCAATGGAAATGTCATGTGTGAGGGCAGTGTTCGGTGTGATTATTATGAAGAAAATCAGTAGCTTGGAGATTAGAAGGTGTGGGATTTCTAAAAGTATTAACCAGAGGCCTGAGGAGGGGTTGTAGAGGTGGTTCTGACATTTAGAGAGGATGAAACAAATAGTGACATGGAGAGATGCATAAAGCTATAGTGGAGGGATGGACGGGTAGGTGTCGTCCTAGGATGGGTTGGCGAAAGGGGGTGAAGGAAGTATTGTGTGCGAGGAGCGTGTTAGATAGGAACGAGCGGAGGCTAAAGGTTTTTATGACTTGACGTGCTGTTGGAGTGTGAGCTAAGTAGCAGTTATCAAAAGATTCAGCGAAACCGGTTAACCGGACTTGAGTCCTGAAGGTGGAAAGTGCAGTGCCTGCGTTCTAAAGGAGAGGTTGGAGATATGTTGCAGTTTGTTAACTGTACTCTAGTTTCAGCACGCCTCTGGTAAGGCAGTGATGGAGTGGATGATGAAAGTGTTTCTTCTTTTTCTTTGAGCCACCTACCTCGGTGGGAGACGGCCGATGTGTTACACACACACACACACACACACACACACACATATATATATATATATATATATATATATATATAGATGTATATATATATGTATATATATGTATATATATATATCTATATATATGTATATATATATATATATATATATATATATATATATATATATATATATATATATTTATATATATATATATATATATATATATATATATATATATATATATATATATATATATATACATACACACACACTTCTTTTAGTCATGTCTCTCCGGAAGTACCGGTGGTTTATATAGTGAATAGATACAGAGAGAGTCATGATAGATAGTATAGTGAAAGAAAGAGAGAGAGAGATAGATAGAGAGAGAGAGAGAGAGTGAGAGAGAGAGAGAGGAGAGAGAGAGAGGAGGAGAGAGAGAGAGAGAGAGAGAGAGAGAGAGAGAGGAGAGAGAGGAGAGAGAGAGAGAGAGAGAGAGAGAGAGAGAGAGAGAGAGAGAGAGGATAAGAGAAGACAAACCACCAGTCAATCAGCCCCGCAAGAAATGAACTAAATAAGCTACTGAAGCAACGAGTGAAGGGTGGAGAGAGCCCAGAGGGGCAGTGAGGGAGGAAGGGGAAGAAGGGGTGGCAAAGGGACGATGAGGAAGAGGAGAAATTGGGGGGTATTCTGAAAGGAGGGTGAGGTGAGTGGCAACAAACGCCCAAACTAAGACTAATAATGACACAGGTGTATTGATCCACTGGTTAACATTCTACTGAGTCACTCTACCCCCTTCCTCCACCTCTTTTACTTCCCCTTCACCTTTATTCAACCCGCTTTAACTTTCACTCCCCTTAACCCTTTAACAACCCTCCCCCATTCCTGTTCCCCTCCACCCTAACTCCCTTAACTCTAGCTTCCTCCACTTACTCGAGAGTTTTCAGTCTTCCATTCGTCGCTTCCATTATATCTCCTGTTTTACTAAGTCATCTACATCAACTTTCCCCACTTCTTTCTTCTCCCTCCTCTCTTCCTCATTTCTTCCCCCCCCCCCTTTCCCTTCCCATGCTCCTGACTCTTACTTCCTCCATTTACTTCTGCCCCTCATCCATCTAACTCCTCCCTTCCTCTTCCTCAGTCCTCCTTCCTTCTTTAATCCCTTTCACCCCCTACCCCCCACTTGTTACTCATGCTGCCCCAAATCCCAAAATCTGACTTTTAAACCCCCAAGCCAATTGGGTGTGTGAAGAGGAAGATATATTACACAAAAATGTTTGTATGTTGTATACATGAAACACACATGATTTTAGTAACTGGAAAAGGCATACAGATGCGATATAATGCGGTCCTCAGATACGATATTTCGCCCACACACTGGGCTTCATAGAGCTACAAACAGCACTTATTATTAATATATTTTAATTTAACATTTTAGCAACTGATACAATAATTTTCGACATTTAATATCGGTATTTTAGTATTCGTAAAAAATAGTGTATAAAATACTATAGTACTCATTTAAAAGTGAACATATCCAATAGCATTTTAGTGCTCATCCTAATAAAAATTAAATATTTCAGAACAATACGCAATTTAGCAGAGAATGGACTGTCTAACATTGACTTTAAACACTGCAACACTGACAGTGAATATATTAACTGTGCGTTCTGCAAATACTTAAAAAAACATATCTTACGGGTTTATAATATAAAAACAGTTTTTATATTGCTAGAAGTAGGTGTAATAGAGTTATTATTAAATGAAAGCGTTTTAGCAATGGGTAAACTAGTTGTATCACTAAATGCAATAGAGTCACGTTTTAAACAAATTGTTTAACAGTTGTATGAAAGAATTTGCAAGTTTTATAACCTTTTCAGCAGATTTAAAAACAAATTAATACCTCTCTAATCATTTTAAGCTCAAAAATCATTTTACAAGATTTTATATTATTTTTTCAAAAGCCATTTAAAAAACATTTCAGTGCATGCAGGCATTTATATTAATATTACCAAGAGAAACCTCGGCGGTTGCTACCTGGAGGTTACCTGGAGGTTATTCCGGGGATCAACGCCCCCGCGGCCCGGTCCATGACCAGGCCTCCCGATGGATCAGGGCCTGATCAACTAGGCTGTTACTGCTGGCCGCACGCAGTCCAACGTACGAGCCACAGCCCGGCTGATCCGGCACTGACTTTAGGTATCTGTCCAGCTCTCTCTTGAAGGCAGCCAGGGGTTTATTGGCAATTCCCCTAATGCTTGATGGGAGGCTGTTGAACAGTTTTGGGCCCCGGACACTTATGGTGTTTTCTCTTAGTGTACCAATGGCGCCCCTACTTTTTATTGGCGGCATTTTGCATCGCCTGCCCAGTCTTTTACTTTCGTAGGGAGTGATTTCTGTGTGCAGATTTGGGACCATTCCTTCCAAGATTTTCCAAGTGTAGATTATGATATATCTCTCCCTCCTGCGTTCCAACGAGTACAAGTCAAGTGCTTCCAAGCGTTCCCAGTAGTTAAGGTGCTTGACAGAACTTATACGTGCAGTAAAGGATCTCTGTACACTCTCTAGATCTGCGATTTCACCTGCTTTGTATGGAGATGTTAATGTACAGCAGTATTCCAGCCTAGAGAGAACAAGTGATTTGAAAAGGATCATCATGGGCTTGGCATCTCTCGTTTTGAAAGTTCTCATTATCCATCCTATCATTTTCTTTGCACGTGCGATCGTGGCACTGTTGTGATCCTTGAAAGTGAGATCCTCAGACATTACTACTCCCAGGTCCCTTACATTATTTTTCCGCTCTATTGTATGGCCGGAGTCAGTAGTATACTCTGTTCTAGTTATTATCTCCTCCAGTTTTCCATAACGGAGTAGTTGGAATTTGTCCTCATTGAACATCATATTGTTTACCGTTGCCCACTGGAAAACTTTGTTTATATCTTCTTGGAGGTTAACCGCGTCCTCAGCAGATGACAGCCTCATGCAGATCCTAGTATCATCCGCAAAGGATGATACGGTGCTGTGGTGTATATCTCTGCTGACAGTTCTAAATGTACAATTCTTAGAAATTCCAGTTCTGAAACCCAGCATCTGTATTTCTGTAGCTAATATTAGGGTGACCACAGAACCGTTCTTTGTTTTTCGTTAAATCACTCCGTGTATAGATGAGACTTTCCTCAGCCTCAGGTAATAAGGAAGAATCTAGTGTTAAAATGGGAAATATGAGTGAGTGAGTGAGAGTGTGTGTGTGTGTTTGTGTGTATACTCACCTAATTGTACTCACCTAATTATGGTTGCAGGGGTCGAGACTCAGCTCCTGGCCCCGCCTCTTCACTGATAGCTACTAGGTCCTCTCTCTCTCTGCTTCCTGAGCTTTATCATACCTCTTCTTAAAACTATGTATGGTTCCTGCCTCCACTACTTCACTTGCTAGGTTATTCCACTTCCTGACGACTCTATGACTGAAGAAATACTTCCTAACGTCCCTGTGACTCGTCTGAGTCTTCAGCTTCCAGTTCTGACCCCTTGTTCCTGTGTCCCCTCTCTGGAACATCCTATCTCTGTCCACCTTGTCTATTCCCCGCAGTATCTTGTATGTCGTTATCATGTCTCCCCTGACCCTTCTGTCCTCCAGTGTCGTCAGTCCGATTTCCCTCAACCTTTCCTCGTACGACATTCCCCTGAGCTCTGGGACTAGCCTTGTTGCAAACCTTTGTACTTTCTCTAACTTCTTGACGTGCTTGACCAGGTGTGGGTTCCAGACTGGTGCTGCATACTCCAGTATGGGCCTAACATACACAGTGTACAGTGTCTTGAACGAGTCCTTATTAAGGTATCGGAACGCTATTCTCAGGTTTGCCAAGCGCCCGTATGCTGCAGCAGTTATTTGGTTGATGTGTGCCTCCGGTGACGTGCTCGGTGTTATGGTCACCCCGAGGTCTTTCTCCCTGAGTGAGGTCTGTAGTCTTTGTCCACCTAGCCTATACTCTGTCTGCGGTCTTCTTTGCCCTCCCCAATCTTCATGACTTTGCATTTGGCAGGATTGAATTCGAGAAGCCAGTTTCTGGACCACATGTCCAGCCTGTCCAGGTCTCTTTGCAGTCCTGCCTCATCCTCATCCGATTTAATTCTTCTCATCAACTTCACATCATCTGCGTAGTTCGCATATATCAAAAATATCACTGGTCCTAGAACTGACCCCTGTGGGACCCCGCTCGTCACAGGCGCCCACTGTGATACATCTTCACGTACCATGACTCGTTGCTGCCTCCCTGTCAGGTATTCTCTGATTCATTGCAGTGCCCTCCCTGTTACATGCGCCTGATCCTCCCGCTTCTGCACTAATCTCTTATGGGGAACTGTGTCAAAGGCCTTCCTGCAGTCTAGGAAAACGCAATCAACCCACCCCTCTCTCTCGTGTCTTACTTCTGTTACCTTGTCATAAAACTCCAGGAGGTTTGTGATACAAGATTTGCCTTCCATGAACCCATGCTGGTTTTCATTTATAATATTGTTCCGTTCCAGGTGTTCGACCACTCTCCTCCTGATAATCTTCTCCATGACTTTGCACACAATACATGTCAGAGACACAGGTCTGTAGTTTAGTGCCTCGTTTCTGTTTCCTTTCTTAAATATGGGGACTACATTTGCTGTCTTCCATTTCTCAGGTAGTTGCCCAGTTTCAAGGGATGTGTTGAAGATTGTGGTTAGAGGCACGCACAGCATCTCTGCTCCTTCTCTAAGGACCCATGGGGAGATGTTGTCCGGTCCCATCGCCTTTGAGGTATCAAGGTCACTTACCAGCTTCTTCACCTCCTCTTCGGTTGTTCGTATGTCATTCAACACTTGTTGGTATATTCCCTCTTGATGTTTCCTTATGTGCTGTCTTCCCACAGCCCTTCCTGTCTCTGCTGTAAAAACTTCCTTAAATCTCCTGTTTAGCTCCTCACATACCTCCTGATCATTTCTTGTGAGTTCTCCACCTTCTGTCCTTAATCTGATCACCTGGTCTTTGACTGTTGTCTTCCTCCTGATGTGGCTATAGAACAGTTTCGGGTCAGTCTTGATTTTCGATGCTATGCCATTTTCATACTGTCGCTGGGCCTCCCTCCTTACCTGTGCGTACTCGTTCCTGGCTCTGCGACTGATCTCCCTATTTTCGTGTGCTCTCTGCCTTCTGTACTTTTTCCATTCTCTATTGCACTTTGTTTTTGCCTCCTTACACCGTCGGGTAAACCAAGGGCTCGTTCTGGTCTTCCCGTTGTTTCTGTTGCCCTTGGGAATAAACCTTTCCACTGCCTCCTTGCATTTTGTTGTTATATATTCCATCATTTCGTTTACTGGCTTTCCTGCCAGTTCTCTGTCCCACGGGACCTCCAGCAGGAAGTTCCTCAACCCTATGTAGTCCCCTCTTTCATAGTCAGGCGTTTCCCATTCAACTTCTGTTACTCTCTCCACTTGCAGCTCTACTATATATTCAAAGTACAGAACCACGTGGTCGCTAGCTCCTAGGGGACTCTCATACGTGATGTCCTCAATGTCTGAACTGCCCAGGGTGAACACAAGGTCCAATCTTGCTGGTTCATCCTCCCCTCTTACTCTGGTAGTGTCCTTAACATGTTGGTGCATGAGGTTTTCCAGCACCACGTCCAACATCTTGGCTCTCCATGTTTCGGGACCTCCATGTGGCTCCAGGTTTTCCCAGTCAATCTCCCTGTGGTTGAAATCCCCCATAACCAGCAACTTTGCTCTGCTGGAGTGAGCTCTTCTTGCGACCTCAGCAAGTGTGTCCACCATTGCTCTGTTACTCTCTTCATATTCCTCTCTTGGCCTCCTGCAGTTCTGTGGTGGATTATACATCACTGCAATGACCAGCTTGTGTTCCCCAGACTGAAGTGTACCTACTATGTAGTCTCTTTCTCCCGCCTCATCTATGCCTTCCATTTTCTCGAATTTCCATCTGTTTTTTTACGAGCAGAGCAACCCCACCTCCCCCTCTGCCCCTTCTACCTTTCCTCATGATCTGGTATCCTGGTGGGAAGATTACATCTGTTATTGTCTCCGGGAGTTTTGTTTCTGTAACTGCTATGATGTGTGTGTGTGTGTGTGTGTGTGTGTGTGTGTGTGTGTGTGTGTGTGTGTGTGCGTGCGCTCACGCGCTTGTGTGGGAAAAGCAAAACACAACAATGATGATAATGATAATAATAATAATAATAATAATAATAATATGGCAAACGTTGAGAAATTAAGTCACTAGGATGAGTGAACGAAAGAGGTCTGGTAGAAACATTTAAGAGAGTTTAGAATTTTTCCAGCATGCTGGCACTCACCATCATAATATTAACTGGAAAGACACTTCTATTAAATATATATCAAACTCTGTGCATAATGTCAGTGTTGTCGAAGTGACATATTGATGGACCAGTAGAAACCTGATGCTGTAATCATCATCTCATTTCTGCACATGACTTAGTTCTTGCCTGTGACTTTGCTTCTTCACCTGACTTTCTCCATGCGACTCAGGTCAAGTGACTTAGGTTACTTGTCTTTCCTCTATACTTTTCAGTATTCTGAAGACATCTTTAAAGTGGGAATGTATTGTGACCCCTGAATGGGTCACAATGTATATAATGTATATTACCTGTTCATATAATTTTATATTGCTTATATTTAAGATATTAGCTAAATCGTAAATATATTGCTTTATATTATTATTTGACTTAGTTATATTATTAGGTAGGATGTAACATTTATATATTATTCAGTGCTCATAGTTCGAGAGTGTTAAGTAGCTGACGGCCTTGTCTAACTACCGCTCCACTTGTTTCCCTGCCGGCTTCTCTGTAGTTGCTGGGCAGCAGCTTGCTCTCTTTCTGGTTGACGTTGCTTCCAAAAAGACGTCCCTCTCCAGCTCTCTCTTGCTGGCCCTTGTTGGAAGGTCGTATCTGTCGTTTTCTTGTTGGTTATGTATAACTCTGTTCACAGAACATAGCCTAGACTTAGTGATTTTAGACGTTGTACTGAGGTTGTGTGTCTCAGACACTCTGAGAAACTCAGGTCATGAGCTGTAGCATCTGACCTAATTTGTACTGGTATCTATGTACTGTCACAGTCGGGGATTTTCTAATGCTGAACTTAGATTCAGTAGTATGGGAGTTTTGTGACTTTTGTGGGGGATCTGCAGATGGTCCCTACTTAGTATCGTTATATTATCTCCTTGTTCCTGATTCTGTGTCGCTGTTGCTTGTTACATTGCTGTTCGGCTTATCAGTCGTTTTATTGTTCAAGCAAGCTGTTCTGATTGCCAGGTTGGTCAAGAAGTTAGTTTATGTAAGGCCTTTTAGTCAGTCAATGGTTAAGTCTAGTTGAGTCTTGAGACAGAGTGAACTACTTAGAGCACTTACACACATACACACAAACTTACTTGTATATATTAGTATTATGTTATTAAATGCTAACAATGTACCAGACGGTAAATAAAAGCCATAAAGATATGATATGTGCCATACCCCCGGCCGGGATTGAACCCGCGGTCAGAGAGTCTCAAAACTCCAGCCCGTCGAGTTAGCCACTAGACCAGCTAGCCACAATAAGATTCATCCAACTAGGTATATTTCTACACCATAGGAAGGTTAGCACAGGCACCACTGTGACCACAAATGCAAGTTTTTACAGACGAATCTCCAGCTAGCGTGGCCGTGACGAACTCTAGCTCAAGTCCCTTCACTGCCGTCAACATGACTCAAGAAATCGTATCGTGTCATTACGATTTCTTGAGTCTTATGATATGTGCCTTCAGCACAATACTACTGTACACGAGAGAAATGTAGCAACTTGTATCCTATATTATATTAAATTAATTACTTTAATTTACTTTGATATTATACGCCTAGACAACTTTATTGTTATTAATAAACTTATTAAATTTTAATCTCTTTAGTTAGTAGTCTACCAGTTGTAATCCTGAAGCACCATTGAATCTTACTAAATTCTAATGGATAATTGGACCAGGATACTGACTACTTGTTACAAAAACCCAGTAACAGGCTGGATGCTAGAAGGGCAGTCCTTTCTAGTATTCACTGGAGATCTATATGCTTATTAGAAATCGCGTTTTTTGTAACAGTGAAATACACAGCACTCATCTTCTCTTTTGTTACCTTCACGTAGGTCCGTGTGTCACACCAGACATCATCTCTTCGCACTCACAACACAGCCACCCGACCACGACTCATCCAGGAGCAATCCAAAACATAACTCCCTACTCTATCACAAACACACCCTTAATCCCCTACCTCCCACACACATACCTTATCCCCATCCACGGCACACTCCTTATCTCCACCCACCTTACACTCCTCCTCCCCATCACATACTCCTAAATCCTACCCACTTAGCACCCTCCACACCCTTCCCTTTTCACCAATGAAATATTTACACATATCCTAATGGTACAACGTCTCAACTGGTAAAGACACGTCAACACAGCCACATCGCCACGCCCTCACACATTTACACTTCCCCATAACCCTGAAACTCCACACTTTGAATACACCTCTACACAACCACACTGCAGTACGCCATAATCCTGCCGCAATACAACACCTCAAAATTCCCACACTCTCCCAAGATGCCTCTTGTCTGCTTCACACGAATATTTATTGGCCAGTAAAGAGTGTGTAAAAGAAAATTGTTGAGAAGGATGACAAAAAAAGAGAGCAGTGTGTGTGTATGTGTGTATGTGTGTATGTGTGTATGTGTGTGTGTGTGTGTGTGTGTGTGTGTGTGTGTGTGTGTCACACGCACATACATACATATACATACCTCAAACGTCACTATGTCGTTCACGAGTTGTGTTTGGCCTGGTTTAACAATTTTCAGCCGACGATGCTAAAACTCATTCAATTCCACGCTGAGAGAGGGGATGTACAGTTCCTGTTTTTTTTTCTGCACGTAAATGCTAGTCGAGTCAACGGCCGCTACGACTCTCTCTCTCTCTCACTCTCTCTCTCTCTCTCTCTCTCTCTCTCTCTCTCTCTCTCTCTCTCTCTCTCTCTCTCTCTCTCTCTCTATCTATCTATCTATCTATCTATCTATCTATTTATCTATCTATCTATCTATCTATTTCTAAATATAAACAAGATAATTTTTCCTTATAAATAACTTATTCTTACTAGAGGAAACTTGTGACGATGTTTCGTGCGTTCTGGCCTTCACAGTGAATTCACAATAGTCCAAGGAGGCCGAAACGTCGTCTCAAGTTTTCTCCTCCTAACAGTAGGTTATTTGTGAATTATTCCAGCCACACACACACACACACACACACACACACACACACACACACACACACACACACACACACACACACACACACACACAGCGACCAGGGCTCGACGCCACAATCGCGAAATAAGTGAGGACACAGTTACCAAATGGGAAAAAAGGCCAGACAGATACAGGAATCAAACTGGTAGTAACGTATTTCTTTCAAAAACAAGCCACAGAAATAAGCAAGATCTTGCTCTGCCAGCTATACAGTGAATGCAACTGAAAAACGCAATAAAAAACATATTGAGGAAAAGCTGAAGATATTTTCTACAAATTATTTTCCTGGGAGAGATAATCACAGAAGAGATACTGAGAGACTTTTATTTTAGAGGTAGAGAGTTGGAAGGGAGTGCATGTACAAGATGACAAAGGAAGGCGAGACAGGAAAAGAGAGGAGAGACAAGAAGCGACAAATGGGGAAATGTGGAAAAGTTGAGAGTAAGTATAGGAAATTAGAGGAGAGAGAGAGAGAGGGAGAGAGACTAAGACCTCCTCTTCCTCTCTTCTTCAGTGTCTCCTAGCCTCAAACAGCCAAAGAGTTGCCCCCGTCTTTGTCTCCTGTGGCCAGCCAATCAAAACTTGAGGTATAATTTACCTGCTTCGTGCCGGCCAATTAGTTCCTAGTTCGCAAAGGTTTCCTCTTGAGCTTGGACCAATCAGCGCCTCTGTTGATGACTGAGAGACCAGTTCCCGAGGCTCGTGTTGATTATTATAGAAAGTGATGGTGTTAATGGATCATTTGAATTAATTACCTCTAAAGGGTAATTAATAAGCAGATTATACTATATACCACATACTACTAGTACAATATTGGTGATGATAACAATTATAATATTAATAACAAGATTCTACTACTACTATTACTACTACTACTACTACCAATAATAATAATAATAATAATAATAATAATAATAATGATAATTAGATGTGCTCTGGTTGCCGCACGATTCAGGAATGGCATCCCCATATCTCACAAGCCCAGCCCTCTTTACTTCAGTGCACGCAAAAGGGCTATTACAGAGTGCGGCATAAGTCTCTAATGCTGTTAGATATCACCATTAAAAATATGTAGCCTAACGGAAGAGTCATTCACAAGTTATCACATGGAAACTAATATCCAAATTTCAATTAAATTGAAAATAAAGTCTCTTAACAGATCCAAAACTAATTCGAACCTTCCACTGAGATAAACCAGCATTGAAAGTTTGAAGCAAATCAGATGAGGCATTCTATAGTTAACACACAAAGACCAGTACCCCAATACTCAGAAGTGCAGCCTCAGGTTATCTTCGTTGACAGACTGAAGAAGCTGATTGAAATAAAATATTCGCAAATTATCCCATGAATACGAATCATTTTTTTTTTTTTTTACAATTTCTTAAGTAAAATTTGAACCTTCAAAACGTGAGATCATTCCGAGAATTGCTCTAATTAAAGTATACCAGATTTTAGGGTTTGAATCCAGCCAGAGAAGGAATTCTATAGTTACTGTATGAAAAGCATTTTAATACATTTGGAAAATTATTGTTCGGAACTCAACGACGTCCAACCGTCATAGTATATTAGCAAATTTCGATCTATGAAGTCTAAACCCGTTTCGTCTATAGACGAGTCAGCCATTAGAATTTGAAGACACTCGGGGGATACATACTCAAGTTATTTCACGGACGATAATGGTACATTATTTTAAAAATACAACTGGAAAGTTGTTCACGCTTATAAAATAAGTAATAAAAATCCAAACCTTCTTTTAAGTATAACATTGTAATGTTAAAAGTTTAAATCCGATCAGGAGAGGCTTTCCCAAGTTATCGCAGAAATGTTCCGTATAAGAATAGGCCAGAGAGCATTCGCACATGGCAATAGTTGCATTTGTTTTTCATAGTTACAACATATTGGAGTTGAAAATTTTAAGTCGATCGGCTGAGGCGTTCTCGAGTTATAAATAAAAACCTTAGAAGAAGCAAGAAAAAAAAATCCAGCAAATGCTCATAAAGGAACCTCGTCGAACATGCCTAATTATAATGTTAATGATAATTATAACAATTAATCCATATATTTTAATATGACAGTAAAATTATTCAATAAAAAAAATACTGGCAATAAAAAACAAATTATTAACAGTATTAATAACAATATCA
Organism: Cherax quadricarinatus; assembly: GCF_038502225.1. Classification (NCBI taxonomy): domain Eukaryota; kingdom Metazoa; phylum Arthropoda; class Malacostraca; order Decapoda; family Parastacidae; genus Cherax; species Cherax quadricarinatus. The sequence continues at coordinate 13,130,821 of NC_091312.1, forward strand.
CTTGACAGTGGAGCTCTGAAAGCCATTAACACTAATTACCATCAAGTAACTTATTCACAACGTCAATATCAGCTCATTTTTACCCACATATTTCCTTTGGCTGAGTCCTGTTAAAGTTTTTTAGAATAAGATGGTTTAACATTTCTCCTTTACGTGGTGGTAGTGCCAATTAGTGGCGACGAGGTAGTCTTTGAGGCGATTGTGAGACGCTTGCTGAAGAGCTAGGGGAGAGAGAGAGCTCTTAGCTTGTCAATAAAGCTAGGGAGAGAGAGAGAGAGAGAGAGAGAGAGAGAGAGAGAGAGAGAGAGAGAGAGAGAGAGAGAGAGAGAGAGAGAGAGAGAGAGAGAGAGAGAGAGAGAAAGGTCAATAAATGAGTAGGTACTACGTAATTTTGAAAGAAATAGCAAAAAAAAAATTGTTCCAGATGTTCAAGTACGGAGTTAAGTAGCAAGTACACGCCTTCACCTGTCATATTGTGTCTATTTACCACACGCACATTACTCTTCAGCAGTATGGAGCCAGTATACAACAAATACGTATATTACTTCTTGTAAATTAAGCACAGGACTGCAGATGAAAAAAAAAATCTGTATAGTGTTGTCAAGCCTAATATATGATTAATAACAATGAATTATGCCAATGGATCCAAACAAGAAAAGTTACGTCGTCACACAAGTGTTGTGGGTGCGTTGGACGGGCATTATATTAAGTTGATTATAACTCATCTTGATTCTCCACTCGACTAATTACTCAGGAAGGTAGTTTTCAAAACTAATTTCCTTAGCTGAAACTTTCTGACCTGTAATCCTTGATCGGCGCGCTGAGGAGTACCTCTGAGAAGACTCTGGAGGAAATGTATATTT
>NC_091312.1:13141683-13149183 GCF_038502225.1 Cherax quadricarinatus
TTACAGACACGACCATACATCACAGTTACAGACACGACCATACATCACTGTTACAGACACGACCACACATCACTGTTACAGACACGACCACCCATCACTGTTACAGACACGACCATACATCACTGTTACAGACATGACCACACATCACTGTTACAGACACGACCACGCATCACTGTTACAGACACGACCATACATCACTGCTACAGACACGACCATACATCACTGTTACAGACACGACCACACATCACTGTTACAGACACGACCATACATCACTGTTACAGACACGACCACACATCACTGTTACAGACACGACCCTACATCACTGCTACAGACACGACCACACATCACTGTTACAAACATGACTGTACATCGCTGTTACAGATACGACCACACATCACTGTTACAGACACGACCATACATCACTGCTACAGACACGACCATACATCACTGTTACAGACATGACCACACATCACTGTTACAGACGCGACCATACTTCACTGTTACAGACACGACCACACTTCACTTTTACAGACACAACCATACATCACTGCTACAGACACGACCACACATCACTGTTACAAACATGACTGTACATCGCTGTTACAGACACGACTGTATATCACTGTTACAGGCACGAACACACATCACTGCTACAGTCACGACCACACATCACTGTTACAGACACGACTGTATATCGCTGTTACAGACACGGCTACACATCACTGATACAGACACATCTGCGTATCACTGTTACAGTCACAACTGCATATCACTGTTACAGACACTACTGCGAGTATTTCACTCTTATAATCACGACTAGAGTCATTCTTTCAGTCAAGACATTATATTACTACACGTGAAAAAACATATTTATTGAGAGGTATTAAAATAATATTTCGTTAAATAAAAAAAGTACTGTCATGTTGACTGTGCAATGAACACACTGATGCCTTTTATTTCTAACACTCCTCGTGGCCGCTAGTTGTAAACTCAGTGAAATAAGAACATATTTTAACTCAGACGTACCTGACCTCAGACTACACCTTGATGGTACACCGGACCATCTGACAGAAATCACACTGCCACTCTGTCTCAGTCTGTAACATACATATTTGGTATATTTTTGATGTTTGGTTTGTGCTATGGTAGCAAGTCACCTGTCACTGTCCAGGGAAAATGACCCCGCCATCTCTCGTGATAACCCGTATTATTCCCTCTGTTTACCATTTTTATAATATTTTATGATAGGTATGATATTAATTTGTAACAATGAACTGTAGGAAAATGCTGTCTCTGCTTTGCACTATCTACATAACATGAATGGTGATGTTTAATTCCTACATCCTTCTAACTCTATCCTTTCCAACGCACAAATACTTGCTCAGAGGTCAATTTACATTTTGTCGCCGACTTGGAAAGGATGAGGAGCGATAGTTTGAGTCTTCTCCAACATTGTGTCACTCGCTAACCTTTTCTTACACTAGCTTTATGGATTCTGTTTCAGGTACTAACATCTAATGTGTATTCTGTCACTTTAACTATATTATGGATTTTGTCTCTTGAAACAAGGGTCGTCACTCTGTTGACTGCAGAATCTGTAACATCACAGAGACGCAAAAACTTAGTCTATACATACGTCGACTTTGTCTATAACTTAAGTTATCTGTAAGAGGTTTGTGTCAGCATTCTGAGTAGTGAGTTGGGATGGTAACTGCATAGCTTTGTGGACTCAGTTTCTGCCTCTGACTGCCCTGTTGCTGTTTACTGATTGTAATGTATTAAGAAAGCAGAGTGGACTTAATCACCAGGTAACATTTTATCATGGGTTCTAATCCCGTCTACAGGTTATTAAAATTTGTGAACTTATTTAGTTGTTGGATCACTGATTTTATATATATATATATATATATATATATATATATATATATATATATATATATATATATATATATATATATATATATATATATATATATATATATATATATATACATATATATATATGTATATGTATATTAATACATCGGCCGTTTCCCACCAAGGTAGGGTGGCCCTAAAAAGAAGAAACGCTCATCATCATTCACTCCACTGTCTTGGCAGAGGCGCGCCTACACTACAGTTAAAAAAATGCAACATCAACACCCCTCCTTCAGAGTGTAGGCACTGTACTTCCCACCTTCAGGACTCAAGTTCGGTTGCCGGTTTCCCTGAATCCCTTCTTAAATGTTACCCTGCTCACACTCCAACAGCACATCAAGTCATTAAAACCATTCGTCCATTCACTCCTAACACGCTCACGCAGGCCTGCTGAAAGTCCAAGCCCCTCGCACACAAAACCTTCTTTAACCCCCTCCCTCCAACATTTCCTATGCCGACCCCTACCCTACCTTCCTTCCACTACAGATTTATACGCTCTCCAAGTAATTCTATTTTGTTCCGTCTTCTCAAAATGTCCGAACCACCTCAACAACCCCTCCTCAACCCTCTGGATAATACTGCTAGTAACCCCGCACTTCTTCCTAATTCCCAAACTACGGATTCTCTGCATTATATTCACACCGTACACTTCCTTCAGACACATTTCCACTGCCTCCAGCCTTTTCCTTGTTGCAGCATTCACTGCCCATGCTTCACACCCATACAAGAGCGTTGGTATGACTCATACATTCGCCTCTTTGCTTCCACAGACTCCTCAATGAACCACTCACCTTTTCCCCCTCATCAATTCTGTGATTCACCTCGTCTTTCACAGATTCATCTTCTGAGAAGTAGACTCCCAGATATCTGAATACATTCACTTCTTCCATACTCCAACCTGATATACAATCCTTCATTACCTAAATTTTTGTTATCCTCATCACTTTACCCTTTCCTATGTTCACTTTTAATTTCCTTCTTTAACATACTTTTCCAAACTCGGTCACCAACCTCTGAAACTTCTTTTCAGAATCTCTCTAAAGCACAGCGTCATCAGCAAACAGCTACTTTGACAACTCCCAATTTGTGTTAGATTCTTCATCTCTTAATCCCACACCTCTTGTCAACACCCGAAAATTCACTTCTCTTACAACCCCATCTTTAAATAAATTGAACAACCTTTTGACATCACACAATGGCCTACTTTTACTGGCAAATAATCTCCCTCTCTCCAACATGCTCTAACCTCGTAATAATAACTCTTCACTGCTTTCAGTAACCTACCTCCTATTCCATACATCTGAAACATCTGCCACATTATCCCCCTATCTACCTTGTCATACACATTTTCCAAATCCATAAATGCAACAAAAACCTCTTTAGCCTTATCTAAATACTATTCACCAATATGTTTCTCTGTAAACACTTGGGCTCCACACCGATTATTCTTTATCACCACGTAACATGTAAAGTAAAAGGACATATGTGCAATTAATGTGACATTTTATTGTGGCAACGTTTCGCTCTCCAGGAGCTTTGTCAAGCTTTGGAGAACGAAACGTTGCCACAGTAAAATGTCACATCAGTTGCACTTGTGTCCTTTTACTTTACATATTGTCGGTAATTCTACTAAAATATATACATCACATAACAGCCTAACCACTGAGCTATGTTGCAATCAGCATGGTGCACTCACTGATTCCAGTCATTTTGTGTACCTGTAGACGTGAATGCCTTCAAACAGCTACACCTAAATGGGTTTAATACCAGTGGTTATATATTATACCTTCCATGTTGCAATCACCAAGGTACAAGCATAATAACTGATAATGAAGATATCGGTAGGAAGTACTTAAGAATATATGAATATATGAAAAATATAGTAATATATAGGATTATACAAGAATATGTGAAGAGATCGTTCCGAACAAACTATAATCCTCCTACTGGGATGTATATTGTTAAGTTAACAAATGAGCGCATTTGACCCTTTTATTAATTAGAAGGTTTGCACATAATATCGTTTCGTACGTGTATTATCCACTTTTGCAACTTAATCTCTTATGTCAGATGACTTGTTGACGGCGATTAGATGAACCTCAGGGCTGGTTATTACATCCCCTATTATTCTGTTTCTTGCTTTTTTGTAAACTGGGAAGTCCTCTTCTACCCTACCCCACATGGGGGGGATAAGGAAGGTTGGTTGGTGGATGGCAGACGGACCGGTGCCTCGCATTATGTGAGAGAATGTGACTGGTGTCACCATGCTGCCTCCCTGTAATTGTTGTACATGATAGTAGGATTGCTGGTGTCTTTTTCTGTCTCATATACATTCAAGATTTCAGGTACGTCTTGTTACTTGTCCTTACACTTAGGTCACACTCTACATACATACACAAGCATATACACACCCCTCTCGATTTTCTTCTACCTTCCCACTAGTTCTTGTTCTTGGTTATTACCGCTTATCTCCACGGGGAAGTGGAACAGAATTATTCCTCCGTTAGCCATGCGTGTTGTAAGAAGCGACTAAAATTCCGTATATATATTACTGTACATATTACTAAATTTAAAAGGAGAAGGTTTCGTTTTTGCTTTTGGGTCATCCCGCCTAGTTTAGATACGGCCAGTGTGTTGAAAGTATGTATATATATATATATATATATATATATATATATATATATATATATATATATATATATATATATATATATATATATATATATATATATATATATATATATATATGTATATATATATATATATATATATATATATATATATATATATATATATATATATATATATATATATATATATATATATATATATATATATATATATATATATATATATATATATATATATATATATATATATATATATATATATATATATATATATATATATAATACAGGAAGGTGCCACCTCTAGAACTGTCATAGGGACCCTCATCCTCAGAGAAAAGAATAAACTTGCTTCAGGGAAAACTCAAGGTTCTCCCTGAAGCTGTTTGAGAATTTTCTCCTACCACCCCCTATATTTCAAGTATGTTTTATTTAAAGACAAAATACATTGGCCAAACATTCACAAAAATACAACAGAAAGTAAAACAACATAGGTAACTCAGAGCTACATCTCGAATACTTCGTCCAGCTCCCCTGCGGTGGGCAGCTTGCCCAGAATGCTGTAGGCATTTCCTCTCTGGATCGCAACACTGAGTCTCTGAAAGAGGAAGCTGGTCGCCCTGTAGTCCTTGGTTTCTATAATGAGCTTTTCACCCAGCTCTTTGAGGAACTTTAGAGCACACTTGCCCCATGCTCCAAGGGTCTCCGACCCTATTGGAATGAAGTTATAGCAAGGGGGAAGGTCTTCATATTTTCGGATCTTCTGGGTCTCCCTGTGGCTGGCAGCTCCACCCCCTTCCACTACAGAGTATGGCAAGTAGGTGTCTGCCAATGTGGCAGCACAGGTGTAGTCCCAGGCAATCTGCTTTCCATCCTTCCACGGTAGCAAAGTGGCTCCATCAGGACGCTTTTGACTTCCATCAGACCTCTGTACTTGGGGTTCCCGTTGAGCTGGGCAACGGGCTGTGGCGAGGCTTCTCTTTATTATGTCATTGATCTCCTCATGTCTGGCATACTTCCCTTCTGCTGTGTGGCACACGAGACCATGAAGTCAGAATTGATCAGCTGTCACCCTGCCGCAAATACACCTATGTTCGGTGAGGATGGGGGCGGCTAGGCGAAGAGCAACACCAATCCGAAATCCGAATGGCCTGTGGGTCGAGACGGGTGCCCAGGGAGGAATTGGGAACAGCTAACAGGAAATCTCCTGAGTGTGGTGCCTTCACTGCCAGGAGACGAGCTTTGTTCTTTCCTGAAGCATTGGAGAGCATTGTGTTGGCGATTTTTTCCATGATCGGTTTGTCCCAGTGGGACTGTTTGTGCTGTTTGGGAGGAGCTGGTCTACTGGAGGAGTCTGTAAGGGTGTCCCACCGAATCGCTGCTTCAGTAAACCTGGGGTCTTGAGCTCCTACCAAGTCTCTCAAGCGTTCGGGCACTATCTTCTTGACTAATGCACTGGAAGCCAAACACGAGGACAGAAAAGCAGGTAAAGCAACATGCGTTGCTTTACGCGCCCCTATACCTCCCAGTCGCACTGGGAGGGTTGCCTGATCCCATTGCTCATGCTCTAGTGACAGGTTCAGTGCCTTCTTAAAAGTTGATCTCAGGTGTGCATCATATTCATCGAGTGTTGGGTTGTCAAAAGAGGGTGCACACCTCAAGAAGTAAGTGAGTCTTGGCATAGTAAGACACCTTGTGAGGAGATACAGAGCATCATGGGCATCAAGATCGCTTATTCTCTCCTCCATTCTCATAAGGTCATTCAATTTTCCCTGAGGACAGTATCGATGGCCTGGTGACCCAGCGGTGCCCCCAAGAGGGTACTGTTGGACTGAGTTGTAGTTGAGACTTCTGGGAGGATTCTTCGCACAGCATTGATTATTTCCTGGTTCGCTGTGATGATATCACACTTGGAGGGATTGAGGATGAGTCCCAAGTCTTCTCCCTGTGTTTTCACCAGTTGTAGGTCCCCCACGAGGGACTCTTCAGTACCTGCCAGAGTGCCGTCATCCAGGTAACAGATATTGAGCTCACTGCGTAGGCTGGAAGTTAGTTCTCTTACTGCCAAGCAGAAGAGAAGTGGAGCGAGTGGGTCACCCTGCTGAACACCCTCTGATGATTGAATTTCATGTTCTCCAAACAAAAGAATTGAGGGTTTGCTGTAGCCGGCTGAAATGAAGGGAAAGAGACTGGGGTACCGAACCCGAACAGCTGGCAAAACAGCATCTCTCTTCACCATATTAAAGGCATTTCTATAATCAGGTTTGACTATGGCCTTGTCTTCTGGTAGGTCCCTGATGTAGGCCCTTGCCGCATGAGCTGCAGCTTCACTGCCTTGAGAGACCCCAAAACCCAGTTGGTGTGGCTGGAGTAAAGTGGCAGCTTCTAGGCGAATGTTTCTCACTGCTGCTTTGGCAACGAGACGGCGAAGAGTGTTTCCAACTGCAATGGGTCTGATTCCCCCATCCCTCTTCTTCAAAGCACATAGTGAGGCTCCAAAAAAGAAAGGTTTAATTTCTTCTGGGATTCGCCCAGCCAGGCAATTGTTGACGAAAGTTGTTAACTCGGTGAGAAGAATTGATGCAGATTCACCGAGTACTGGATTTACCATCTCTTTGAGGTGCTGAGGTCGAATTCCAGTGTAACCTCCTGCAGATCCTGCTGGAAATGTCACGATCGCCTTATAGACTTCCGATTCTGGCAAAATTAATTGTTCAGTGATGGGGTCTTCCTCAGGGTTGTCGTTGATGGCTATGGTGTCCCTGGTTGGATGTTTGTCTCTTAGTGCTTGGGCCGTGGTCTCATCCTTGGGGGCTACAGTGTCGTCACTTGTAATTATTCTTATTGCTCCCACTGTGTTACCTTCTTCAATTTTTTTGCTATATATATATATATATATATATATATATATATATATATATATATATATATATATATATATATATATATATATATA
>NC_091312.1:13151683-13219183 GCF_038502225.1 Cherax quadricarinatus
ATCCTGATATCCGTCAGTGTATACACACAGATATCCATCTGGATATATATATATATAAATATATATATATATACATATATATATATATATATATATATATATATATATATATATATATATATATATATTTATATATATATATATATATATATATATATATATATATATATATATATATATATATATATATATATATATATATATATATATATATATATATATATATTTCCCTATCTTGATCTACAGACAGATACCCCTCTGTGTATACATGCAGATCTCTCTTGGGGTATATAGATAGTTTTTTATTCCCGGAATCTAAGCATATTTCTCTTCGCTTATATACGCACATCTACATGGGGATATATGCAGAGATCTCCATGTACATTCGCAACACTCCCTCCGCGAATATAACCAGATCTTCTATTTATTATACATATATATAGAGGGATTTTTTCTTTTCAATATCAGTTTGCTTTCCAATGAATGTGAATGTTGAGATGAATATATATAATAGATGAATATATATATATATATATATATATATATATATATATATATATATATATATATATATATATATATATATATATATATATATATATATATATATATATATATATATATATATATATATATATATATATATATATATATATATATATATATATATATATATATATATATATATATATATAAATACATATATATATATATAAATACATATATATATATTTTATTTTTTTTATTATCACACTGGCCGATTCCCACCAAGGCAGGGTGGCCCGAAAAAGAAAAACTTTCACCATCATTCACTCCATCACTGTCTTGCCAGAAGGGTGCTTTACACTACAGTTTTTAAACTGCAACATTAACACCCCTCCTTCAGAGTGCAGGCACTGTACTTCCCATCTCCAGGACTCAAGTCCGGCCTGCCGGTTTCCCTGAATCCCTTCATAAATGTTACTTTGCTCACACTCCAACAGCACGTCAAGTATTAAAAACCATTTGTCTCCATTCACTCCTATCAAACACGCTCACGCATGCCTGCTGGAAGTCCAAGCCCCTCGCACACAAAACCTCCTTTACCCCCTCCCTCCAACCCTTCCTAGGCCGACCCCTACCCCGCCTTCCTTCCACTACAGACTGATACACTCTTGAAGTCATTCTGTTTCGCTCCATTCTCTCTACATGTCCGAACCACCTCAACAACCCTTCCTCAGCCCTCTGGACAACAGTTTTGGTAATCCCGCACCTCCTCCTAACTTCCAAACTACGAATTCTCTGCATTATATTCACACCACACATTGCCCTCAGACATGACATCTCCACTGCCTCCAGCCTTCTCCTCGCTGCAACATTCATCACCCACGCTTCACACCCATATAAGAGCGTTGGTAAAACTATACTCTCATACATTCCCCTCTTTGCCTCCAAGGACAAAGTTCTTTGTCTCCACAGACTCCTAAGTGCACCACTCACTCTTTTTCCCTCATCAATTCTATGATTCACCTCATCTTTCATAGACCCATCCGCTGACACGTCCACTCCCAAATATCTGAATACGTTCACCTCCTCCATACTCTCTCCCTCCAATCTGATATTCAATCTTTCATCACCTAATCTTTTTGTTATCCTCATAACCTTACTCTTTCCTGTATTCACCTTTAATTTTCTTCTTTTGCACACCCTACCAAATTCATCCACCAATCTCTGCAGCTTCTCTTCAGAATCTCCCAAGAGCACAGTGTCATCAGCAAAGAGCAGCTGTGACAACTCCCACTTTGTGTGTGATTCTTTATCTTTTAACTCCACGCCTCTTGCCAAGACCCTCGCATTTACTTCTCTTACAACCCCATCTATAAATATATTAAACAACCATGGTGACATCACACATCCTTGTCTAAGGCCTACTTTTACTGGGAAAAAATTTCCCTCTTTCCTACATACTCTAACTTGAGCCTCACTATCCTCGTAAAAACTCTTCACTGCTTTCAGTAACCTACCTCCTACACCATACACTTGCAACATCTGCCACATTGCCCCCCTATCCACCCTGTCATATGCCTTTTCCAAATCCATAAATGCCACAAAGACCTCTTTAGCCTTATCTAAATACTGTTCGCTTATATGTTTCACTGTAAACACCTTGTCCACACACCCCCTACCTTTCCTAAAGCCTCCTTGTTCATCTGCTATCCTATTCTCCGTCTTACTCTTAATTCTTTCAATTATAACTCTACCATACACTTTACCAGGTACACTCAACAGACTTATCCCCCTATAATTTTTGCACTCTCTTTTATCCCCTTTGCCTTTATACAAAGGAACTATGCATGCTCTCTGCCAATCCCTAGGTACCTTACCCTCTTCCATACATTTATTAAATAATTGCACCAACCACTCCAAAACTATATCCCCACCTGCTTTTAACATTTCTATCTTTATCCCATCAATCCCGGCTGCCTTACCCCCTTTCATTTTACCTACTGCCTCACGAACTTCCCCCACACTCACAACTGGCTCTTCCTCACTCCTACAAGATGTTATTCCTCCTTGCCCTATACACGAAATCACAGCTTCCCTATCTTCATCAACATTTAACAATTCCTCAAAATATTCCCTCCATCTTCCCAATACCTCTAACTCTCCATTTAATAACTCTCCTCTCCTATTTTTAACTGACAAATCCATTTGTTCTCTAGGCTTCCTTAACTTGTTAATCTCACTCCAAAACTTTTTCTTATTTTCAACAAAATTTGTTGATAACATCTCACCCACTCTCTCATTTGCTCTCTTTTTACATTGCTTCACCACTCTCTTAACCTCTCTCTTTTTCTCCATATACTCTTCCCCCCTTGCATCAATTCTATTTTGTAAAAACTTCTCATATGCTAACTTTTTCTCCCTTACTACTCTCTTTACATCATCATTCCACCAATCGCTCCTCTTCCCTCCCGAAACCACTTTCCTGTAACCACAAACTTCTGCTGAACACTCTAACACTACATTTTTAAACCTACCCCATACCTCTTCGACCCCATTGCCTATGCTCTCATTAGCCCATCTATCCTCCAATAGCAGTTTATATCTTACCCTAACTGCCTCCTCTTTTAGTTTATAAACCTTCACCTCTCTCTTCCCTGATGCTTCTATTCTCCTTGTACCCCATCTACCTTTTACTCTCAGTGTAGCTACAACTAGAAAGTGATCTGATATATCTGTGGCCCCTCTATAAACATGTACATCCTGAAGTCTACTCAACAGTCTTTTATCTACCAATACATAATCCAACAAACTACTGTCATTTCGCCCTACATCATATCTTGTATACTTTCTACCAATACATAATCCAACAAACTACTGTCATTTCGCCCTACATCATATCTTGTATACTTATTTATCCTCTTTTTCTTAAAATATGTATTACCTATAACTAAACCCCTTTCTATACAAAGTTCAATCAAAGGGCTCCCATTATCATTTACACCTGGCACCCCAAACTTACCTACCACACCCTCTCTAAAAGTTTCTCCTACTTTAGCATTCAGGTCCCCTACCACAATTACTCTCTCACTTGGTTCAAAGGCTCCTATACATTCACTTAACATCTCCCAAAATCTCTGTCTCTCCCCTGCATTCCTCTCTTCTCCAGGTGCATACACGCTTATTATGACCCACTTCTCGCATCCAACCTTTACTTTAATCCACATAATTCTTGCATTTACACATTCATATTCTCTTTTCTCCTTCCATAACTGATCATTCAACATTACTGCTACCCCTTCCTTTGCTCTAACTCTCTCAGATACTCCAGATTTAATCCCATTTATTTCCCCCCACCGAAACTCCCCTACCCCCTTCAGCTTTGTTTCGCTTAGGGCCAGGACATCCAACTTCTTTTCATTCATAACATCAGCAATCATCTGTTTCTTGTCATCCGCACTACATGCACGCACATTCAAGCATCCCAGTTTTATAAAGTTTTTCTTCTTCTCTTTTTTAGTAAATGTCTACAGGAGAAGGGGTTACTAGCCCATTGCTCCCGGCATTTTAGTCGCCTCATACGACACGCATGGCTTACGGAGGAAAGATTCTTTTCCACTTCCCCATGGACAATAGAAGAAATAAAGAAGAACAAGAGCTATGTAGAAAAAGGAGAAAAACCTAGATGTATGTATATATATATGCATGTGCATGTCTGTGAAGTGTGAGCAAAGTGTAAGTTGGAGTAGCAAGATATCCCTGTTATCTAGCGTGTTTATGAGACAGAAAAAGAAAACCAGCAATCCTATCATCATGCAAAACAGTTACAGGTTTCTGTTTCACAGTCATCTGGCAGGACGGTAGTACTTCCCTGGGTGGTTGCTGTCTACCAACCTACTACCAACACCATATATATATATATATATATATATATATATATATATATATATATATATATATATATATATATATATATATATATATATATATATATATATATATATATATATATATATATATATATATATATATATATATATGTATATATATATATATATATATATATATATATATATATATATATATATATATATATATATATATATATATATATATATATATATATAAATATATATACGTATATATATATACATATACATACATATATATATATATACATACATCTGTGTGTGTGTGTGTGTGTGTGTGTGTGTGTGTGTGTGTGTGTGTGTGTGTGTGTGTGTGTGTGTGTGTGTGTGTGTGTGTGTGTGTGTGTGTGCGTGTGTGTATCAGGTTTAATCCAAGGAAGAGGAGGATGGTAGCTCCAATTCCATGGATCAAGAACCTCTCCACCAGCATCAGCATAACCCTTTCGAGGGGGCGCTACTTGCTAGACCAAGCAACGGAGGTCGTGATCACATTTTAGTAAACCATTTTAAAAGCTCATTGTGTTCGAATTTATGCGGGATTTTTAACGTAGACAATTTCAGGACATATTTCTCGATGAAGTTTACGGTGGTTGTTGCAGCGTGCAATGTTTATGGTGATTGTTGCAGCATGTAATGTTTACGGTGAATGTTGTAGCGTGTAATATGTATGGTGATTGTTGTAGCGTTTAATGTTTACGGTGAATGTTGCAGATTGTAATGCTTATAGTGATTATTGCAGCGTGTAATGTTTATGATGATTGTTGCAGTGTGTAATGTTTATGGTGAGTGTTGCAGTGTGTAATGTTTATGGTGAGTGTTACGGTAATGTCCGAAGATCTCAACTCCAAGGATCACAACAGTGCCACTATCACATCTGGGAGGAAACTGATAGGATGGATAATGAGAACATTCAAGACAAGAGATGCCAAGCCAGGGGTGATTCTTTTTAAATCACTTGTTCTCTCTAGGCTGGAATACTGCTGTGCATTAACATCCCCACTCAAGGCAGGAGAAATTGCAGATTTAGAGTGAAATTGCTCAAATAAGTTCCATCAAACATATATATATATATATATATATATATATATATATATATATATATATATATATATATATATATATATATATATATATATCTATATATATATATATATATATATATATATATATATATATATATATATATATATATATATATATATATATATATATATATACCGCTCCACCTTTCCTTCTGATAACGGAACATTTCTCATACCACCGAAATGGTTCGCCCCCAGGAGAGGAAAATCCCAAGACGAAAATATTCAGCATCCTGTCTTATTTCCACACCTGCCTCTTTGTTTGATATTCCTCTTCCTTGTTGCCGTTTCCTACTGCATTTTCTGTCTCCGTATAAATTATACTTAGGTGGTGGGAAGAGAAGAGTAATGATAAAACACAGTTTGCTATTTCTGATGCTTTGTTTTATCTATGCCTACTCGCGATGTTCTTCCGCCTACCTACTTTCTTTTCCACTGCTGCCCACTTTTGGCTATGGTTGTTCTTTATATTCCACGTCCGCTGTCTTTTTCCCATAATTGCCCACTTCTCATTCCCGTTTATTTGCCTATACCAGCTAGTTCTGCACACATGAAGTTTTTTTCACACACACACGCACACACACACACACACACACACACACACACACACACACACACACACACACACACACACACACACACACACACATACACACACACACACACACGCACACACACACACACGGACACACACACACACACACAAGAGCTAGGACTCGACCCCTGCAACCACAAATAGGTGAGTACATGCACACAACAGGGAAGGATGACCTAGTAGCAACCAGTGAAGAGGCGGGGCCTGGAGCTATGACTCGACCCCTGCAACCACAATTCGGTGAGTATACACACACACTTGTCCATGTTTTGGTCCTCCCATACATACCAAGCTTCAGTTGCCTTTTCGTTTCTTCTCAGTAATTCCCTCTTCCCTATCACTTTTTACTTCTCTGTGTTCTTCTGTTTGTCTCACTTCTCCGCCATTTGAACAACTTATAAGAAAAATAACGACTCTTACTGAATTATTTTACTTCTGCAGTTTGGATCAAGCTACATCGGTACGACATAAGGTCGTTGAATGAATGATGGTTAATGTGTTTTCTTTTCTCGGTGGTATCCCCTAACACGGAGGGAAGCGGCCGGTATGTCGAGAAAATAGCTTAGGCAAGTTGGACACATCGAGGCTTGCCAAACCTCATCGCCAGCAGAACTTAGTCGAAAATAATTACTCAAGGTTTGCAAATGTGTCCGCATCTCTAAATTTTTGTTAAAATACAAACATCAACTCTGCAACATTTAGTTTTCTCTGAATTTTTTTTTATTTTTTCCAGTTAATTTTTGTTAACAATTTACGAAAAATATTAAAAGGAGATCATTCATAGTGTTAGGAAGATTATTATTATTATTATAATTTTATTATTATTATTATTATTATTATTATTATTATTATTATTATTATTATTATTATTATTTTTATTATTATTATTATTATTATTATTGTTGTTGTTGTTGTTATAGATGAATGGTTCAGAGAACCGACAAGTTGATAAATTATACGCATGTGTCTAATCATAAATTAGACATATGTGTCTAATTTATCAACGTGTCGGTTCTCTGAACCATTCATCTACATTCCTGTCTGACACTGCAACTTCTTGGGATCTTAATACAGGGAATTCTTCACTTGCCTAACCCTTGGGGACGACCTATTTCCACATTGGACAAATGTGACACCACCTACGACTGCTGCACCTCTCCTGCCTACGGTATATAAGCTACTTCTCCGCACATATGCTGTATTCTTTTCAAGATTGATGGACTGACCACATCGACTCAAGGTTGAGGGACTGATTACTTCAAACTCCTCCTGTTCTTCAACGCTCTCCTTTGTATGTACTGATGAAGCCACTGTGTGGCGAAACGTTTCCTCAATAAAGATACCCAAGTGTTGCACATGTGTCTAATTTCTTATTATTGCTATTGTTATTATTATTATTATTATTATTATTATTATTATTATTATTATTATTATTATTATTATTATTATTATTATTATTATTATTACTAATAATATTATTATTATTAGTATTATTTATTATTATTATTATTCATATTACTATCACTATTATTGTTGTTAGTGGTGTTATTATTATTTTTTTAATTATTATTATTATTATTATAGCAGTAAAAATATTCATATATGAGGGAGAACTAAATGCGTTATTGATCATACAACACAGGGAAGGGGGTACAAGGTTACCAGGTTTGATCCAAGGAATGGAAACAGATCTTTATTGACCTGGATCAAGATCCTGTCAGTAGCATCAAGGCATCTCTCCTGAAGGGTTAGGGAAACATCAAGGGCGCCTCGGGCTCCTCCAGTAGCCAATAAAAAAGGCTAATTGGTTGGGACGGAGTTTTCGTGTAGCCGAAGCCAAGTAGCGAAGTTTCGCAGGAGCTATGGAAAGTTTTAGCTATGAGAAGGACATATTTTATGTATTTAGGATGTAATGATTGATGTTTAACATGTTGCTGTGTGTGTGTGAGTAACATATAATACTATACAGCTACATATATTTCTCTCTCTCTCTTTTTTTTTTTTTTTTTACACAGGGTTTGACAAGGTTAAGGATCCCTAGCTTTATTGACAAGCTATTTACAGGTTAAGGATTCCTAACTTTATTGGCAAGCTAAGAGCTGTTACCTACATCAGCTCATTTGATCTCTCTCTCTCTCTCTCTCTCTCTCTCTCTGTCTCTCTCTCTCTCTCTCTGTCTGTCTGTCTCTCTCTCTCTCTCTCTCTCTCTCTCTCTCTCTCTCTCTCTCTCTCTCTCTCTCTCTCTCTCTCTCTCTCTCTCTCTCTCTCTCTCTCTCTCCCTCTCTCTCTCTCTCTCTCTTTTTCTCTCTTACTCTCTCTCTCTCTCTCTCTCTCTGAAATAGAAGTTATTTGAAAGTTCTGTCAGAACTGCCTCAGCTTGGCGGAAATGTAGATGGGATCTCTTCAGTTGACACTTTAATATAGAAATGCAATATCTACGCCAGAGTGGGTCCAATGTGTGTGTGTGTGTGTGTACTCACCTATTTGTACTCACCTATTTGTGGTTGCAGGGGTCGAGTCCTAGCTCCTGGCCCCGCCTCTTCACCGGTTGCTACTAGGCCCTCTCTCTCCCCGCTCCATGAGCTTTATCAAACCTCGTCTTAAAACTGTGTATGGTTCCTGCCTCCACTACGTCATTTTCTAGGCTATTCCACTGCCTTACAACTCTATGACTGAAGAAATACTTCCTACTATCTCTCTGACTCATTTGTGTCTTCAACTTCCAATTGTGGCCTCTTGTTTCTGTGTCCCCTCCCTGGAACATCCTGTCTTTGTCCACCTTGTCTATTCCACGCAGTATTTTATATGTCGTTATCATGTCTCCCCGGACCCTCCTGTCCTCCAGTGTCGTCAGGCCGATTTCCCTTAATCTTTCTTCATAGGACATTCCCCTTAGCTCTGGAACTAACCTTGTCGCAAACCTTTGTACTTTCTCTAGTTTCTTGACGTGCTTTATCAAGTGCGGGTTCCAAACAGGTGCTGCATATCCAGTATGGGCCTGACATACACGGTGTACAGTGTCTTGAATGATTCCTTACTAAGGTATCGGAATGCTGTTCTCAGGTTTGCCAGGCGTCCATATGCTGCAGCAGTTATCTGATTGATGTGTGCTTCCGGAGACATGCTCGGTGTTATACTCACCCCAAGATCTTTCTCCTTGAGTGAGGTTTGTTTGTGTGTGTGTGTGTGTGTGTGTGTGTGTGTGTGTGTGTGTGTGTGTGTGTGTGTGTGTGTGTGTGTGTGTGTACTCACCTAATTGTGGTTGCAGGGGTCGAGACTCAGCTCCTGGCCTCCTGTGTGTGTGTGTGTGTGTGTGTGTGTGTGTGTGTGTGTGTGTGTGTGTGTGTGTGTGTGTGTGTGTGTGTGTGTACTCACCTAATTGTGGTTGCAGGGGTCGAGACTCAGCTCCTGGCCTCCTGTGTGTGTGTGTGTGTGTGAGTGTGTGTGTATGTGTGTGTGTGCGTGTGTGTGTGTGTGTGTGTGCGTGTGTGTGTGTGTGTGTGTGCGTGTGTGTGTATGCTTTGGGACGGTAGTCATGTCTGAATCCTGAGACGTTTTAACTTCTTTATCTGAATGACGTTCATTAGCTTCATCATATTTACCTTTGATCCGCTGCAATAGAGTTTCCTCGTCCTGCATCACTATCTGTGGGGAATATACAAAGACACAAAGACTCTCTTTCAAGTCATGACTTGAGGAAGCTCACCTCTGAGCGAGACGCTGTCTAACAGAGGTACGGAGAGTATGAGACACAACGCCGTAATTCACAGATAATCCATTTAAGAGAGGAAAAATTGATCATTATCATGTTACAACTAATAATGGTTTTCTCTGATGCATGTGTCTTCGTATCATCCCGTTTTATTATTTTTATTTTTTTGCAATACTTTACTGCTCTCAAAAAGTTTCCTAATGACGTAATGACTCGAACACTTTGTGAAGGGATTATATTATTTTTTTTTTAAATCGTGAGAAGTCAGTCTCTCATTACTTCTTAATAGATTCAGAAAAAAAAACTTTACCAAATTACACTTTAAAACTCATAATGAATTTAGAGTTGCCTTCAGAGCCTCGAAGTTTTAATCGACAAGAGCCAGTTTCGGACAGCAGTGGAGGAGTAGAGAGTCGAGGCACAGGTCACAGAAGGCTTGATCGAAGTCTCTCTCACATTCGCTCAGTAGACAAAGAGAACTGTTCTGAGGCACCAGTCAATATCATTTTAACTGTTTTAACTTTTACTGTTACTTTCTCAGCAATAGTGATTCGAGGCAATTATGCATTATGTTATGTCTGTAAATACTAATCACCACAAAGCGCACACGAAGAGCTGGAGCACAACCAACAAGGATGAGAACCTGCGAGAAAAATGTGGACAGTCTGCTGGAGTGTTCCAGTAAGTGGTTGCCTGATTTCAACCCAAAGGCCAAGTCATGAGGATGAGAGGTTAGGGAGAGATTTGTGATCAGTGACATAGTAGCAATTGGAAAAACCTTGATATAATACCAAAGATTTCTCCTGAAGGGCATATATGTTCATTATTACATTAGCGGCGCGTGCAAGGTAGTCCACTGAGACAACTGAAGAACCTATGAGGAACGGAAGTTCATGATGTTATAAACCTAGTAGTAACCAGCAAAGAGGCGGGGCCAGGAGCTGTGACTCGACCCCTGCAACGGCAAATAAGTAGTACACACACACACACACAATACATACACACACACACAATACATACACACACACACAACACACACACAACACACACACATACACACACACACATACACACACATACATACACACATACACAAACTCACACATACACACACACACATACACACACACACACATACACACACACACATACACACACACACGCACACACACACACACACACATATGGGCGCCTAGCAAACCTCAGAACAGCATTCCGACATCTTAATAAGGAATCATTCAGGACCCTGTACACCGTGTACGTTAGGCCCATATTGGAGTATGCGGCACCAGTTTGGAACCCACACCTAGCCAAGCACGTGAAGAAACTAAAGAAAGTGCAAAGGTTTGCAACAAGACTAGTCCCAGAGCTAAGAGGTATGTCCTACGAGGAGAGGTTAAGGGAAATCAACCTGACGACACTGGAGGACAGGAGAGATAGGGGGGACATGATAACGACATACAAAATACTGAGAGGAATTGACAAGGTGGACAAAGACAGGATGTTCCAGAGATGGGACACAGCAACAAGGGGACACAGTTGGAAGTTGAAGACACAGATGAATCACAGGGATGTTAGGAAGTATTTCTTCAGCCACAGAGTAGTCAGGAAGTGGAATAGTTTGGGAAGCGATGTAGTGGAGGCAGTATCCATACATAGCTTTAAGCAGAGGTATGATAAAGCTCAAGGTTCAGGGAGAGTGACCTAGCAGCGACCAGTGAAGAGGCGGGGCCAGGAGCATGGACTCGACCCCTGCAACCTCAACTAGGTGAGTACAACTAGGTGAGTACACACACACACACACACACACACACACACACACACACACACACACACGTACGGTCCAAACTGATAACTTTGTCTCACCACATTTTCCACGCAACTTCAAGTCTCACACCTTGACTTATCACCAGCGTTACGGAACTTAGTGACTTCCTAAGTTTAGGTCCATAACCATAGTAAAGTTACTGTCCCCGACCGTGAAGAAAGTGCCAGGCACTTTATCGCTATCTTGATTGCTCAAGTCTAGACCATTTTACATTCTCGTTATAAAGATTAAATTTGGGATCTGAAGGATTAGGGAAGTGGGATTAGAAGATGGAAAAGCAGATGGCGGAGGATGATGATGGTGATGATGATGATGGTGATGATATTGATAATGGTGATTATGATGGTGATGACGATGATGATGATAATGATGGTGGTGATGATGATGGTGATGATAATGATGATGATAATGATGATGGTGATGATAATAATGATGGTGATGATGGTGAGCATGATAATGATGATGGTGATAATGATGATGATGGTGATGACGATAATGGTGATGATGGTAATAATGATGACAATGATGATTATTCTATGGTGGTGGTTATGATGCAGCATGCAAAGTTTTTCTGCAGTGTGCTATGCTTCACTAATTCCAATGTTACTCTCCTCTGTTACATTGTTATGCTGCATTATACTGCGCAAGGAGAATGGGCGGCAATTAGATATAATCCAAGGAAAGAGAGGGAAGTTCTAATTCCTTGGATCAAGAGCCCATTATCAGTGCCATTTTCCAAGCTGAGCTGTGCAGCATGGTGCTGTGTCAAGCTGAGCTGTGCAGCGCTGTGCCTACTCGTCGTCCGAGTGAGGTACAGCAACGAACTCAACTGAGCTCCTCGCCTCATCAAAGATGGAAAAGGATAAAAAATAGTTTTTTTTTTTCTCCTCAATGCTCCACCTCCACCTCCTCCTCCTCCTTCTCCTCCTCCTCCTCCTCCTCCTCCTCCTCCTCCTCCTCCTCCTCCTCCTCCTCCTCCTCCTCCTCCTCCTCCTCCTTCTCCTCTTCCTCCAACTCCTCTTCCCCATCTACTCTTGTTTATGCCACTTTAAGAATATCGATGGAGCAAATTTGAGCAAATAAATATTTTAGGAAGTCTTTGTAGAGGCTGTCTCTGCTACACTGGTCCATAATGTGTGTGTGTGTATGTGTGTGTGTGTGTGTGTGTGTGTATGGTGACGTGTGTGTGTATGGTGAGGTGTGAATGGTGTAGTATGGTGGGCAAGTAAGAGTGAAAGTAGATACTTAGATAAAAGATATTTTTTTCTAGTTTAATGTCATGACAGATACCTAGTTACTTGTATAGGCATACAGGTATGTGTAAGGTAGATAATCAGTCAGGTAGAAGAAAACAGGTAGGTGCATTCATATATATGTAGAAAGGTAGATGAGGATGCATTGGAAAGCAGATAATTACGTATACCCTCGCATGTACTTAAGTGTGTGAATAAATTAGCGTTTCTCCGAAACCTTAGGGAAAAAATTGCTCAGTGAGCGGGAGGGGAGGGGAAGGGGAAATGAAAATCTGGATAAAGAGGGGAATGGAGGAACGAGGATATTGGAAGCGCAGAGAGAGACCCAACTATTGATATCATAACCTCGTTACTCACCCATGTACTCATTTCGTCTCTCTCTCTCTCTCTCTCTCTCTCTCTCTCTCTCTCTCTCTCTCAGGGTTTAACAAGGTTAGGGTATTTACAAGCTATAGCTGTTACCTACATCAGCTCATTTAAAAGCTTTTTTTATTGTTATGAGACATACATATAGAGAATAGGATGAAGTTGAAGCCATCTGTTAGCCAGCAATTTCATTTGATCAGCTGACTTCATTTCGTTGATATTATGCAGTACGAACATGTTCCAGACTTGAGCCATCCTAGGAATAAATCATCTCAGATGTAGCGATGTTCTGGAGAAGGTTACAGTCAGAGGGAAGTTGCTGCTTGCTGCCCGTCTTGTTGTGTAGAAGCTCACTTTAACTCATCTTTACCCACAAAATTAGCAAGTCGTTTCCACAATGGTCTACCGTGACAAGCTTCCTTATGTTACCTCAGTAAATATCTCGTACTCTATCACGCTCATGATGGAAGCCACCACAGCCAAGTACTCGAGCTTCCTTATGAAAACCCGAGAAGCAAAAATTCTGATGGGAAGATATCAACTCGTTTGTGGCGTTAGCACCAGTGTTTCCAGGGATTCAGGGAACTCGGCCTTCACGATCATTGAGCGTTCTCAACTTGTAGACTCATACTCCATCACAACACGCACGCATAGACACACACACACACACACACACACACACACACACACACAAACTGGAGGACCAGGCAGGGATAACAGGGACGAGGAGAGGTGTTAGAGTGGGCGCCTATGACGAGTAGGGTTCCACAGAGGTCAGTACTAGGACCGGTGCTGCTTCTGGTATTTGTGAACGACATGACGGAAGGAATCGACTCCGAAGTGTCCTTGTTTGCAGATGATGTGAAGTTGATGAGAAAAATTCAATCGGACGAGGACCAGGCAGAACTACAAAGGGATCTGGACAGGCTGCAGGCCTGGTCCAACAGTTGGCTCCTGGAGTTCAGTCCCACTAAGTGCAAAGTCATAAAGATAGGGGAAGGGCAAAGAAGACCGCAGACGGAGTATGGTCCAGGGGGGACCAAAGACTACAAATCTCACTCAAGGAAAAAGATCTTGGGGTGAGTATAACACCAGGCACATCTCCTGAGGCGCACATCGCCCAAATAACTGCTGCAGCATATGGGCGCCTAGCAAACCTAAGAACAGCATTCCGCCATCTTAATAAGGAATCGTTCAGGACCCTTTACACTGTGTACGTTAGGCCCATATTGGAGTATGAAGCACCAGTTTGGAACCCACATCTAACCAAGCACGTAAAGACTCTAGAGAAAGTGCAAAGGTTCGCAACAAGACTAGTCCCAGAGGTAAGGGGTATGTCCTACGAGGAGAGGTTAAGAGAAATCGACCTGACGACACTGGAGGACAGGAGAGATAGGGGGACATGATAACGACATATAAAATACTGAAAGGAATTGAGAAGGCGGACAGAGACAGAATGTTCCAGAGATGGGACACAGCAACAAGGGGACACAGTTGGAAGTTGAAGACACAGATGAATCACAGGGATGTTAGGAAGTATTTCTTCAGTCACAGAGTAGTCAGGAAGTGGAACAGTTTGGGAAGCGATGTAGTGAAGGCAGGATCCATTCATAGCTTTAAGAAGAGGTATGATAAAGCTCATGGTGCAGGGAAAGTGACCCAGTAGCGGCCAGCGAAGAGACGGGGGCAGGGGCTATGACTCGACCCCTACAACCACAACTAGGCGAGTACAACTAGGTGAGTACACACACACACACACAGCTGTGGCTCGACCCCTGCAAGCACAACGAATAGGTAGGTACATATACATACATATATATATATATATATATATATATATATATATATATATATATATATATATATATATATATATATATATATATATATATATACATATATATATATATATATATATATATAAATATATATATATATATATATATATATATATATATATATATATATATATATATATATATATATATATATATGTCGTGCCGAATATGTAAAACTGGTCAATTAGCAAGAACTCATTTAAAATTAAGTCCTTTCCAAAATTTTCTCTTATACGTTTAAAGATATATTTTTTTCATTAATGTTAATGTAAAAAATTTTAATTTTGCACCAACAGAAACTTAGAAAACTTACCTAACCTTGCTATAACAAGAGTAATATATTTTAGCCTAACCCAACTAAATGTATTTTAAATTTGTTTACAATAATTTAATACTAAACCAACACAATGAAATATATGTTTTTCGTTAGGTTCAGAATGATTTTGGCGAAATTATTGCATACACAAATTTTTGCTTGTCCTATATGGCAAGACGAGCGTTGCTATTTAAGCCAAGGTCGCAAGTTCTCCCTATTCGGCACGACATATATATATATATATATATATATATATATATATATATATATATATATATATATATATATATATATATATATATATATATATATATATATATATATATATATATATATATATATATATATATATATATATATATAATTGAAATCACTTATCCGGTCAAAGTATATGACGTGAAAAACTCAATCATCCCACATTAATTTAAATTGGTTGGCTTCTGTTAAAGCAGTTGGGTTGTTTACACAAAAATATGTATTGACATTTTACTGACCCCACGAGAGGCAGCCGGGTAACTGGAAAATTTATGCTTTATCCAAAAATGTCTATAACTTGAGAACATATACCAAGTTATAGACGTTACTGGAGACGTATAACGGCATGTTCCCCCTTGAAGGGCATGTCATTTTTATTATATTTATGGGGGAGTGCTGAACACGTAGTACAGGTCATGGGGAATCAGACCCAATGAGGTTTGAGCCAAAGAGAAAAATGGCTCTAATTCCACGCTTGATGTGTGGAATTAGATGTTGGTGAGGAGCTCATGATGAGCTCCTCACCAGCATGGAGGCACTTCCCTAAAAGAACTTTAATGGCAGAGAGAACCTGAATGTGATGATGTTTGGAGAAGGAGGCAGCCGAAGAGACTGTCTAATAATATTTCTAATAATAATCCAAGCGGTAGATCCTGCGGGATCCGGTCCCACAGGATCTACCGCTTGGATTGAATATAGTACCGCATAGCCCCACTGAAATCATACTGAGGCACAAGTCTGCTATACACAATGCCTACAACAGCAGGCATTGCTTCAACACATATAACACCGACGCTCCCACAAATCAATTGAATTTTCCATTATCACATGATGTGTACGTGTAGACACTCAACTCCTGGATGTTAGAACAGCTAGACATAAAGGAACATAACAGTGTCAGTGGCCAAAGCTTACTCTCAGAATGGTGATACACTGTAACGTTTGTGCCAACAGAGTTAACAATTACTCTAAACGCTGCCGAAATTGCCTCCAGTTCGGTAGCAACAATGGATGCTTCCATAGGCAGTGACTCACGAAATCACAATAACACGATCGCTAACAAATCGCAGAACGTTCAATGATTTCTTCCTTAGTCAGGGCTGCACCATAGGCACAATATGATTCTACTGCATTATTCTTGCTTCAGGCATCTACACGATAGTAGATAGTCCTCAATCGCAATAGGAACTAGTAGTCCTTCTCAGCAGATAGCCTCGGTGTAGACTTTCAAGTCTTCTATCTGCCTTTTTCAAGTGCTCCCATGTACTCCCTTGCGCATTCCATCGCCACGACCAGAACAGTGTCATTACACGTATTTACAACAGTGTTATTACACTTTAGTTACAGCAGTATCATTTCATTTAGTGGTCTTTCTCCCCTCTCAACAAAAATTAATATTCGAAGCCATTTTAAAGGGTAAACTGGAGGAGGACACGTCTTGGATGATAGCTACATACTAAAGTTTCTCATCAATGACACTCATCATTCTGATATAATACAGAGCTCCAACACCTCCATATCCGCAAAATTAATAAAAATTGTCTCATTATCCTTAGCAAAATAATTCACAAGTAGACCACAAATAAAAGTTGAAGCTAGACAACGTTTCGGCTCATCTGAAACGTCAGTCTGAAGCTTCGTCTAGTTTCATCTCCAGTTCTTATGTTAGCTGCGAAATCCCCGGCCCAAGATGAAAAAAAAAACTTCATTAAACATAATATAATAAGGACTACGTTCAAGCCTGTATAAACACTTTAAGCCGAGAGCTTCTAGGTCGAGGTTTAAGAAAGGCACTACGTAACCTTTGTGTAGAGAATCAACTGGGGATGTTTGGAAGGCTCTAGTGTATACTGCGGTCTAATATATGTGGAAAAAGACACTTATGTACAGTTCAGGACATTTATTAAAGGAAACGTTTCCTTTAACGTCCTGAACTGTACATAAGTGTTTTATTCCACATCTTGTCGGTATCACCATACCATCTCCTCACAGTCTAATATATATTTGTTACTGTATTTTGTTAAACACTAAACCCTTGTAAATCAATCAGCTCAAGAAAGGATGGAAGCTCAATCTTCAGTCCGCTAATCGTGGTCGGATCCTTGACCAGTCATATATTTGTGTCAAAGACCCAAACAAACATCATGAATACCAAAGAAGTCTCTGGGAAATGAGTTAACGTAACATTAGGAATATATCCTTCTCCCCTAGAAGTGTATTTTGATAGCAGACAAGGCCCCTGGCATTTCCGTCTAACAGAACAGATTATCACAAGGTTCTCAGCCATCCTACACGCCAAGCAGAAGCAGTCATACAATTCGATGAACTGGATGGTCAGAGGTGCACTAGAAGGAGTATTACGTTCTGACACCGCTTTGTAAATCTAAAAAAAGATAGGTGGAATTTAAACAGTTAATGCCTCTAAAGGTCCTCTTGCCATCTACTGTACTCCAATTTCACTTTCTCTATCCTTGTCCATCTCTCTTAACCCACATTCTACTTTCTTCACCACAACTTACTTCCTTTTTATTTTCTCACATGTCTTTTATATCAACTCTCACATCCATTTCGCTGCCCTTTTCCCTCTACATTTTCCCTATCTTTTACCCTCCCTTCATCATCTTTTATTACTTTCTAACTCATTTTTCTCCTCTCACCACCCTCTACCCTTGTCCTTTACACTTATCGCAGCGTTTATCCCTCTTCGCCCCTCGTAACGTGGGACGAGGCATGACAGTAAACACCTGCTTGCCTGCCTCGCAACATCAATAACTTGCATTAACAAGTAAGCAGCCAAGCAGGCTATCAAGCAGGTAGACAGCAGTCATGTTAATAGGCAGACAAGCATTCAGGAAATCAACCAAGAATATAGGTGAGCAGGCTGATTAGCAGATAACATGAAAAAGTGAACAAGCAAGTTCAAAAATAAGCAGGCAAAAACAAAGAAAAAGTGAACATGAATAAATGAACAGGCAAGCAATCAGACAGACCTGTAGGTAAACAATAACACACCGATAGGCAAAAAAGAAGGCTTCAGGCAAGCAGACTGTCTGGTTGGCAATGAGCAACATAGATGAGGGAATAAATAGCGACATAAGCAAGTTAGCTGATGACACCAAAATAGGCTGTCGAATTCATTCTGACGAGGACGTCAGAATGAATTCAACGGCCTTGACCAGTGGTCGGAGAAATGGCAGATGCAGTTTAATATAGACAAATGCAAAGTTCTAAACATTGGACAGGAAAATAACCATGCCACATATAAACTAAATAATGTAGATCTTAATATTACTGATTGCGAAAAGGATTTGGGAGTTCTGGTTAGCTGTAGCCTAAAACCAAGACAACAGTGCATAAGTGTTCGCAATAAAGTGAATAGAATGCTTGGCTTTATATCAAGAATCATAAATAATAGGAGTCCTCAGATTGTTCTTCAACTCTGTATATCCTTGGTTAGGCCCCATCTAGATTATGCTGCATAGTTTTGGTCACTGTATTACAGTGGATATAAATGGATATAAATGCTTTGGAAAACGTGCAAAGGAGGATGATGAAGTTGATCCCATGTATCAGAAATCTTCCCCATGAGGATAGACTGAGGGTCTTGAATCTGCACTCTCTAGAAAGGCGTAGAATTAGGGAGGATATGATTGAGGTGTATAAATGGAAAACAAGAATTAAAAGGGCTGTAAATAGCGTTCTAAAAATATCTTTCCAAGACTGGACTCGCAGCAATGGTTTCAAGTTGGAAAAATTCAGATTCAGGAAAGATATAGGAAAGCACTGGTTTGGTAATAGAGTTGTGGATGAATGGAACGAACTCCACGACGAACCTTATCAAGAATAATGAAAGAACCACCAAAATATGAGCAGGAAAAGGAAGAGGAAGAGGAATAGGAGGAAGAAGAAGATTAAGTTGCTAATGCAAGGCAAGATATGATAAGACAAGGTGAGGTAATGTGAGACAAAGTGAAAAACGAAAAGAAGTCTTGCTTCATCGCGTTACATAGTTTGGCTCCGTCCAGTAGCAGTTTAAGAACATAAGAAAGCAGAGCACTGCAGCAGGCCTACTGACCCATGCGAGGCAGGTCCATATTACTCCCCGGCTTAGACTAGTGACCCACCTAGTCAGGTCACTTCCACTTAAGGAAGGAGCACAGCATAAGACCTAGTAGCACAAGCTAGTCAGGTCTCACTACACAACGTCTTAACTTCTATGACGGTACATAAGAACATAAGAACATAAGAATGTAGGAACACTGAAGAAGGCCTACTGGCCCATACGAGGCAGGTCCTAATCAAAACATCTACCTAAAGCTACTCAAGAAATAACTCCCGTACCCCTTAACACCAATCAAACCCAGCCCCTCCCACTCATATATTTGTCCAGTCTCTTCTTAAAGCTACCTAAGGTCCTAGCCTCTATCACCCCACTGGGAAGACTGTTCCACGCATCTACAACTCTGTTAGAAAACCAGTACTTACCTATGTCCTTTCTAAATCTAAATTTATCCAACTTAAATCCATTATTCCTGGTTCTTACCTGGTTCGACACCCTCAGTACTTTATTAATGTCTCCCTTGTTTATGCCCGTCATCCACTTATACACTTCAATGATATCTCCCCTCATTCTACGCCTCTCCAGAGAGTGGAGATTTAAGGCTTTAAGTCTATCTTCATACGGGAGGTTCCTTACACAGTAAATCATTTTAGTCATTCTTCTCTGTATGTTCTCTAATGAGTCTATGTCCATCCTGTAGTAAGGGGACCAAAACTGAGCAGCATAATCTAAATGAGGCCTCACTAGTGATGTATAGAGCTGTAAAATAACTTTTGGACTTCTGTTACTTATACTTCTTGAGATAAATCCAAGTAATCTGTTGGCCTTGTTGCGCACACTGAGGCACTGCTGTCTTGGCTTTAGATTTCTGCTTACCATGACTCCCAAGTCTTTTTCACATTCTGTATGACCAAGCTCTACTTCACCTAGATTATAGCTTCGAGGGTTATTTTCATTACCAAGGGCAAGTACCTTACACTTATCCACATTAAACTTCATCTGCCATTTCTCAGACCAAGACATTAATTTGTTCAAATCGTCCTGGAGTTCATTGATATCCTCCTCAGAGTGAATTATACGGCCTATCTTTGTATCATCAGCAAACTTACTCATGTCACTAGTAATCCCTTCATCAAGGTCATTAATGTAAATTATGAACAAGAGAGGGCCTAAAACTGATCCTTGTGGAACGCCACTAGTGACTAATCCCCATTCAGATTTCACTCCATTAATGGTAACTCTCTGCTTTCTATTGGTAAGCCATGCCTCAATCCATGCTAGAACTTTACCTCCTATACCATGAGCTGCCACTTTTCTTAAGAGTCTCTTGTGAGGTACTCTGTCGAAGGCTTTACTAAAATCCAAATAAACAATATCATATTCCTTATCACTGTCAACTGCCTCAAATGTTCTATTGAAGAACGTCAGTAAGTTTGTCAGGCAGGAACGACCTCTCGTGAATCCATGCTGAGATTCATTTATCAAGTTATGCTCTTCAAGGTGACTTCTGATAATGTCAGCTATAATTGATTCTAATAACTTGCCCACTATAGATGTCAGGCTTATTGGACGGTAATTTGAAGGAGTGGACTTATCCCCTGATTTGAATATAGGAACCACATTAGCCATCTTCTACATCTCTGGCACAACACTGGTAAGGATGGACGCATTGAATACACTCGTTAATGGCTGACTAAGCTCCATCTTGCATTCCTTAAGTACCCTTGAAAACAACTCATCGGGTCCCGGGGACTTATTTTGTTTCAGTTTGTCTATCTGTTTAATAACCATGTCCCTCGTGACAGTAATATTAGTTAACTTAAATTCATCAGGAACTAAATAATTGTTAATTACTGGAATCTCATTTACATCTTCCTGTGTAAAAACTGACAAAAAATAGTCATTAAATAAGGAACACATTTCCAGTTCATTATCCGTCAGCTGTCCATTCCCAGATTTCAGAGGTCCTACTTTTTCCTTCACCTTCGTCCTATACACTTGAAAGAACCCCTTTGGATTAGTCTTAGATTCATTAGCAACTCTAATTTCATAGTCACGTTTAGCCTTTCTAATCGCCTTTTTTACTTCTCTTTTAAGCTGAACATGAACATTAAAATGGTATAAAATACCGACAGATTGTTAGGTAAGACACATATGCAACAGTTAGGTATCTTTATTTTGAAACGTTTCGCCTACACAGTAGGCTTCTTCAGTCGAGTACAGAAAGGTTGATAGAAGCAGAAGATACTTGAAGACGATGTAATCAGTCCATCACCCTTAAAGTTTTGAGGTGGTCAGTCCCTCAGTCTGGAGAAGAGCATTGTTCCGTTGTCTGAAACAATATGAAGTTGAAGTGACAGAATGGGGCCTTTATATAGTGCTTTATAAAGGCCCCATTCTGTCACTTCAACTTCATATTGTTTCAGACAACGGAACAATGCTCTTCTCCAGACTGAGGGACTGACCACCTCAAAACTTTAAGGGTGATGGACTGATTACATCGTCTTCAAGTATCTTCTGCTTCTATCAACCTTTCTGTACTCGTTAGGTAAGACACATATGCAACAGTTAGGTATCTTTATTTCGAAACGTTTCGCCTACACAGTAGGCTTCTTCAGTCGAGTACAGAAAAGTTGATAGAAGCAGAAGATACTTGAAGACGATGTAATCAGTCCATCACCCTTAAAGTTTTGAGGTGGTCAGTCCCTCAGTCTGGGGAAGAGCATTGTTCCGTTGTCTGAAACAATATTGTTTCAGACAACGGAACAATGCTCTTCCCCAGACTGAGGGACTGACCACCTCAAAACTTTAAGGGTGATGGACTGATTACATCGTCTTCAAGTATCTTCTGCTTCTATCAACTTTTCTGTACTCGACTGAAGAAGCCTACTGTGTAGGCGAAACGTTTCGGAATAAAGATACCTAACTGTTGCATATGTGTCTTACCTAACAATCTGTCGGTATTTTATACCATTTTAATGTTCTTTCTGTACTCGACTGAAGAAGCCTACTGTGTAGGCGAAACGTTTCGAAATAAAGATACCTAACTGTTGCAAATGAACATATTGGTCAGTAAGGTTAACATCTCCTCTTCTGATGCGCCTATAAATTCCCCTTTTCTCCCCTAATAGATCCTTTAGCCTCCTGTTAACCCATTTGGGATCGTTATTATTAGACCTAATTTCTCTCTTGTTCCACTCATTTACATATTCTATTACATAAGAACATAAGAAAGGAGGAACACTGCAGCAGGCCTGTTGGCCCATACTAGGCAGGTCCTTTAAAATCCATCCCACTACAAAACATTTACCTAACCAAATTTTCAAAACTACCCAAGAAATAAGCTCTGATAACTCCATCCACCCATATGCAAGCCCCACTCAAACCCAACCCCTCTCACTCATGCATTTATCCAACCTAAATTTGAAACTATCCAAGGTTTCAGCCTCAATAACCCAACTAGGTAAACTGTTCCACTCATCAACTACCCTATTTCCAAACCAATACTTTCCTATGTCCTTTCTAAATCTAAACTTGTCTAATTTAAATCCATTACTGCGGGTTCTTTCTTGGAGAGATATCCTCAAGACCTTATTAATATCCCCTTTATTAATACCCATCTTCCACTTATACATTTCGATCACGTCTCCTCTCATTCTTCGTCTAACAAGTGAATGTAATTTAAGGGTCTTCAATCTTTCTTCATAAGGAAGATTTCTAATGCTGTGTATTAATTTAGTCATTCTATGCTGAATGTTTTCTAACGAATTTATTTCCATTCTGTAATATGGAGACCAGAACTGAGCTGCATAATCTAGGTGAGGCCTTACTAATGATGCATAAAGCTGTAATATAACAGCTGAACTTCTGTTGCTTACACTTCTTGATATAAATCCCAATAATCTATTTGCCTTATTACGTACGCTTAGGCATTGCTGTCTTGGTTTAAGGTTGCTGCTTATCATAACTCCCAAGTCCTTTTCGCAATCTGTATGGCTAAGTTCTACATTATTTAACTTATAAGTGCTAGGGTTGTGGACACTCCCGAGCTTCAGAACCTTACATTTATCTGCATTGAACTGCATCTGCCACTTTTCTGAAGTTCCCTGATATCTACGTTTGAATCAATTATCCTACCTATCTTTGTGTCATCGGCGAATTTGCTCATATCACTAGTAATACCCTCATCAAGATCATTGATATATATTATAAACAACAACGGGCCCAAGACTGATCCCTGTGGAACGCCACTTGTTACAGATCCCCACTCGGATTTAACCTCTGCTTCCTGTCAGTGAGCCATGACTCGATCCACGAGAGCACTTTTCCCCCAATGCCATGAGCTGCCACTTTCTTTAACAGTCTTTGATGCGGAACTCTGTCAAAAGCCTTACTAAAATCTAAGTAAATAATATCAAATTCTTTATCGCGATAAACAGCCTCAAAAGCTTTACTGAAGAAAGTTAATAAATTAGTTAGACAAGAACGGCCTCTCGTGAATCCATTCTGAGCATCATTAATCAAGCTACACTTATCGAGATGGCTTCTTATAATCTCAGCTATAATTGACTCTAGTAATTTGCCTACAATTGAGGTCAGGCTTATTGGGCTGTAATTGGACGGTAACGACTTGTCCCCTGCTTTAAAAATAGGAACTACATTAGCCATCTTCCACATATCAGACACTACACCTGTTTGAAGCGATAAATTAAAATATTAGATAATGGTTCACAGAGTTCCATTTTGCATTCCTTAGGAACACTTGAAAAAACCTCATCAGGACCCTGCGACTTATTTTGCTTCAGTTGGTCTATCTGCTTCACAACCATTTCACTAGTGACTGTGATGTTACATAATTTATCTTCTTCTAGCCCACTATAAAAATTAATTACTGGAATATTGTTAGTGTCTTCCTGTGTAAAAACCGAGAGAAATTAATTATTTAAAATCGAGCACATTTCATTCTTTTTGTCAGTAAGATGCCCATAGTAATTTTTAAGGGGATCTATCTTATCTCTAACTTTTGTTCTATAGACCTGGAAAAAAATTTTTGGGTTAGTTTTAGAATCCCTAGCAACTTTAATTTCATAGTCCCTTTTAGCTTTTCTTATCCCCTTTTTAACGTCCCTCTTAATGTCAATATACTAATTCATAAGATGACCCCTCACCTCTTTTGATACGCCTATAAATTCCTTTCTTATGCCCTAGTAGATATTTCAGCCTATTATTCATCCATTTTGGGTCATTTCTATTTGATCTAATTTCTTTATACGGGATAAACGTTCTTTGAGCAGCATGCATGGTGTTCAGAAAACTGTCATATTGATAGCTCTCTTCGTTACCCCAGTCAACAGAAGATAAGTGTTCTCTAAGCCCATTGTAATCTGCTAAGCGAAAATCTGGAACTGTTACTGAGTTGTCCCTACTATCATACTTCCATTCTATGTTAAAGGTAATTGATTTGTGATCGCTTGTGCCGAGTTCCTCATTAATTTCTAAATTATTAACAAGGGTTTCCTTGTTCGCTAGAACGAAATCAAGAAGGTTATTTCCCCTTGTAGGTTCTGTCACAAATTGCTTCAAAAAACATTCCTGAACTACTTCTAAGAAGCCATTTGCTTCTAAATTTCCAGTCAAGAAATTCCAATCAATATGACTAGAGTTAAAGTCCCCTAGAATTACTACATTATTGTGCCTTGTGGCCTTAACAGTTTCCTCCCACAGTAATTTCCCTTGATCCTATCTAAGTTTGGGGGTCGGTATATCACTCCTAGAATCAATTTTTTATGCCCCTCTGAAAATTCTATCCAGACAGACTCTGTATGTGTTACCTCAGATTTAATACCCGTTTTTATGCAACAGTTCAAGTGATCTCGGACATACAGTGCCACCCCACCTCCCTTACCGATATTTCTATCTACTTGGAACAATTTAAAACCCTGAATGTGACATTCCGAAGGCATGTCCCGACTTTTGGAATTAAACCATGTCTCAGTGATTGCAAATACATCAATGTTACCTGCACTAGCAACTAATCTCAACTCATCCATCTTATTCCTAGCACTACGGCTATTAGCATAATATAATTTTAAAGACCCTCCTTTCTCTTTACCCTTCCTGCTCATATCTGTTTTTTCACTAAACCTATTACTGTCCTTGTCGCCTAGTGCCATTGGCTTTCCAATATCCACCTCATTCTGCCTATTACTAATTCCCCTAGAACTCATAGTATTGCTACACTGGGACTTTACTGTATTCTCGCCAAAACCCATACCACTCTATTCCTAGTTTAAAGCCCTAACAGCTCTCTCCACTGCAGTTGCCAGTGCCCCCACCCCAGACCTAGATAAGTGAACCCTATCCCTGGCATACATGTCATTTCTGCCATAGAAGGGGTCCCAGTTGTCAATGAATGTTACCGCATTTTCCTTACAGTATTTGTCCAGCCAGCAATTGACACCAATTGCCCTGGACAACCATTCGTTTCCAACTCCTCTCCTTGGCAAAATACCACATATGACAGGGTTCCCACCCTTCCTCCTAATTATCTTTATTGTTAACCTATACCTGATAATCAGGTCCTCACTCCTACGTCTGCCAACATCGTTGCCTCCAGCAGTGAGACAGATAATAGGATTGCTCCTATTACCTCTCATGATGTCATCCAGATGGCTAATAATATCCTCCATCCCAGCCCCATGAAAGCAAACCCTCTGTCTTTTTCAAGCAGAACGCCCTATTCATGTATCTAACCTGGCTATCCACAACAATAACAATATTCTTACCTTCCTTGGTGTCGTTCGTCGTGACGTTCCCAGTTGTGGAATTCGTCAAGACGTTCTCGCTGGTCTTCGTTGGGGTTTCTAGGAATGTCTTACTCACGTCTGTCAATACTTTCTTGATGCTCGTTGTGACATTTCCAGTAGAACACCCACATTCGTCAGGTAGCACCGAAAATGGGTTGGAAGTTTCCACAGTAGTCTTCTGGTTACTCGTTGTTTCTGCCTCTCCAACAGTCTTCTTGACCCTCAGCTTGGTTCCATGTTGCCCGGCCAGTGACCAAGTTCCCCTCTTAACCTGGAGACTCACAACAGGAGGATTACTCCTCCGTTAATTGCCGTATCTCCAGCTTAGCAACCCTAAGCTCTTCTTTCAGCTGCTGGTAAAGTTGCTCAAGAGAGGGCATCCTGGTTCAGATTCAAAGAGAGCACATAAACAGGTCTTCACAGAGTTAAGTACACGTCACCAGAACTTTTCTATATCCTTCCTGAATCTGAATTTTTCCAACTTGAAACCATTGCTGCGAGTCCTGTCTTGGTTGGATATTTTCAGTACGCTATTTACATAGCCCTTATTTATTCTTGTTTTACATTTACACCTTAATCATATCCCCCCTAATTCTACGCCTTTCTAGGGAGTGCAGATTCTGGGTCCTCAGTCTATTCTCATAGGGAAGATTTCTGATACATGGGATCAACTTTGTCATCCTCCTCTGTACGTTTTCCAGTGTATTTATATCCATTCAGTAATACGGTGACCAGAACTGTGCAGCATAATCTAAATGAGGCCTAACCAAGGCCTCATTTAGATAATGCTGCCGCGTGTCTCGCGGTTAGCCTTTAAACACTTCCTTGCGTCTCTCTGGCTCACTCTGGTTTAGCGATTCACGTAAAGTATATGCGTCCAAAGATGATTCTATACATATTTCTCGTTTTTGGTAAACATTGTAGTGTTTACCAAAAACAGTACAATGTTTACGTGTTAATAATATTATGTGTGTGTGTGTGTGTATACCAAGCGCTCCCATGTCCCTGAAACCTTGTACTACTGCACAATAATGTTTGACTTACATAAAGTTCATTGAAACCATAACAAGGAATAGTGTAAACGCCAGAGCTAACTTTGTTGATACTGTGAGGGGGGTTGTCCTGGTGAGGGAGCAGACAGAGAGACAGACAGGCAGGCAGGATGATAGGAAAATAGATAAGCAGAGAGAAAAACTGGGAGATTCCCATGAAAACAGGTATGCAGTCAAGCAGGCAGGTATAAAAATGAAGGCAGGAAGGAAGGAAGGAAGGAAAGAAGGAAGGTTGGAAGGAAGAGAAGCATACAGACAGACAGACATGAAAAAAGAAGGCAAGAAGGGAGGCAGGGAGGCAGGAAATGGAGCAAAGCATTTTACAATATGACTAGTGAACACGGGAGAGCAGAACCTTACATTGACAACGTCATTACTTATTATTGCAACATAACATTTCTGGACTCTCGTTGCAGGAAATATTAACCACAAAATTATATTCCTCTGACGCAGTAATAGCTGAGCGCAGCTACATTACAGCATTGGCAGCACTTAACAGTACTGACACATTACAGCAGCTGCAGCGAGATTAATAGCATAGGAAAAAAGTTAACCTAGCGCATTGCAGGTAAATACAACACTGACACTCCAAAATAGACAGTCAGGAGTAAAGTAAATACATACCTGCTACCCCGAGGGTGTTCCGGGGGGTCAAAGCCCCCCGCGGCCCTGTCCATGACCAGACCTTATACATGTAAACAAATGTAACACAGCCCAGCGAAATAATGTACCAGTACAGGAAAATAATCTATCGTAACATAGGTCAGATAAGCCTTCAGTAAAAGGGGAAAATCACAGTGCTCAGAGGAGTAATACAGCCAACCATGAGCAGCAGCGTCTCGGATTGTCACAGCAGCAAAGTACAACTCAACACAACAAACGACCTACGACACAGCACTACCCCCCAAAAAATCTTACCAACACAGCACATCAAAACAACTACCAAAACAACATAAAAAAAATTAAATTTAACACAGCACACCAAAAGAACTACTCCAACATAACACACAAAAAAAAATTATCCCAGCACATCCCCACTTCCTGAGTATTTCCTCTGGCGTGGTTGTCATGGTGATTTTTCCCCCACCAGTTAAATTTATCTCTTCTAACGGCACATTTTGTCCCGTAAATATTTTAGATGCTCGGGACATTATCACCAGTGTTCCATTTTTCACTAAAACAGCGTTGTCACTCGTCAGTTAACGTAACTGTAGCTGCCGGGGACTTACGTATTTCTGTCAACTCATACTTATTTATTTTCTGCTAAAAATGAAAAGGAAAAATGCCATCGGATTAAACCGACACAAAAAGACAGATATGACTGAGTCAAAAGAAACAAGAGTGAGTAGATTCCTAGTTTATGGAGGGGGAGGCAGAATAGGAATGGTGAATAGATTAATAGATTGATGGTGAGGAAGAACAGAGGAGTATATTCTTAAGTTGTGAGTGGATAAATTCTTAGGCTAGTAGAAAGTCTTCGTCTCAATATCCGGAATAATGCGAAGTATTTGTTGGAAATTGACTTTATTAATAAAGACTAATGTCTAAAGAGACCAGAATTTTTGGAGAGCTGCAGCACGGACCTCTTTAGCTGGACTTTAATATTGTGCTCTCACGGGAGACTGCTTAGTTAACTGGAGCTTCTGAAAAATAGAAGCCATAGTATAGGTGAAGGAGGAATTGTTTTGAGATGTTTTGATCCAAGAAAGGAGAGTACAGCTCCAATTCCTTGGATCAATATCCCGTCACCAGCCTCAGAAAGACAAAAAAAAATCGGGGAGAAGAGAAGATAATGAAGCTGGAAGAGGTGAAAAGGACGTAAGAGTTAATGTTTCACTTAAAAAGAAAAGAACTGCAGGGGCGTGAAAAAACAAATAAAGGACAGACATCACATCGAACCTTTATTTTTAAGCACATATCAACCGGGCAACAACAGCAGCACACACAAGGTCTGCTAAACTTAGGCGTTGCCCTTTTCATCCTGTACACAGAGTCATTTAGGACGTTGTACATCATTGCGGATTATTATTTTTTTTTTTTTTGAGATTTATGATATTAGCTTCGAGCTTCCACTTCATCAACTCCGACAAAAATAGAGAAAGATCAGAGTTTTGACATAGTATTGGCCCCAGAACTCGAAGATGCACAAAAATATTTTGGAGTATCTAATATGTGGTAAACAGAGAACTAAGGGTAGTAACAAGAGGAAGAATATGAAGAGGATGAAGAAAATATATATAAAGAAGGAAGAAGAGTAGGAAAAGCAAGTATCAGAGTATTCAGATTTTGGATGCAGGACAATAGTTCTTTGCCAGTGAGTGTATAAACACACACACTCTTATCAATCTGTGTATGTATCTCTCTCTCTCTCTCTCTCTCTCTCTATATATATATATATATATATATATATATATATATATATATATATATATATATATATATATATATATATATATATATATATATATATATATATATATACACACTTAACATGAAAGGCCAAAGAAAATAGTTAAGTATACATTATTGACAAACCTTAATTAAAGATTCTTGATACATGTTCTAGTTAAGTGATGACCCGCTTACTGGTTCTGGTCACGCGATAGAGCCCTTCCTCTGGTTTATAAAGTTTTCTCTGATACCTTAAGATGTCTAATTTAGATAACAGGGAAGGATCGAACCCATGGCAAGTCAGCGCTAAAGCTAGCAGGTCAGGTAAAGCGTTCTCGGCACTGGTACACTCTGGCCTGGACCAACAGCGATTGGTGACTGAGTTATTACGATTTTTGCTCATCACTGTAGAGTCAGTGACGTACAGGCTGCTGAAGATGGCTGCAGATGTCGACTCGTTTTTGTGTTAGCAATGATCTACAGTGCTGACTGGTAGTTTACTTACCTGCACGACTTAAGGCTGCTTGACGCATGTGTAAGGTTAGCGAATAACAAAGAGTGAGGTGCCTCTGCTTTTACCTCTTTTTAAAGACATCGTACCTTCAAATAACCAACAAGATATTCCCAGCAAAACACGCTGGTGGTTTCTTGAAGGGAATCGCAGTTTTTTCTTTATTTTTTCCCCATTATTTTCACTTCTCTTTTATTCAGTGAATCAACTCATTCCATCTTTTCCTCCCTTCTCCACCTTTTTCTACTTTGCTTGGGCTCTCTCCTCTCAACTGTGTTTTCCCTAACACACTTCATCTTTCTAAGCCTCATTTCATAACTCTGTTCTTTCCATTACTCATTACTTTTCTCCACGGCACACGCTTCTTCCAGTCTGTCCCACTCTTCCCATCCCATCCCAGTACTCTCTAAAAACTATTATTCTCCGCCTTTCTCCATCCTTTTGCAACCGTCACAATTTCTTTTCAGAGGGGAAAAAAAGCCTCTTTATCTCTCAATAATCGGAAGGATAATCAACACTCTTCCAATCCTCGAACTGAATGACCTGCAATAATACACAATATTAATCGGTTCCTTTTCCACGCTTTCACACCAATTACCGTAAAAAAAATCGCTCGGATGTTCAAAGGATTCCATTTTCCTATCGCTTTCAGACCGCAAACAGTCTCATTGTGCTTACAAAAGACTTTTAATCTGAATATATCAAGCAGCAGCAGCAGCAGCAGCAGCAGCAGCAGCAGCAGCTGGTCTCTCATGGAGACCTCAAGGCACGAACAATATTCTTTATAATATTGTTGTCTTCGTTCATGAGTTACTACATCTATATTTTCCTCATTAACGCCACAAGCTCGTTCGCAAGAGATGGAGAATTAGTCTCCCTCTAGTGGCTACCCATTTGTCATTATTTGTGTGTGTGTGTGTGTGTGTGTGTGTGTGTGTGTGTGTGTGTGTGTGTGTGTGTGTGTGTGTGTGTGTGTGTGTGTGTGTCGTGTTTTTTTCCATTTTTTTATAAGTACTGTTGTTATTATACATCGATGTTTCTGGAGATACGGAAGAGAGAATGGTTGACAGAGGTCCAGCCATGGACTGGTTGCTAGGTAATAATCACAAGACAGAGTGAAACGCTTCAACCCTCCAGCCAAGATCAAAGAATAAGGGAGAGAGTTTACCCAAACACTTTGAAGACCTGTCTCTCGCAGCCTTTCTCTCTCTCTCTCTCTCTCTCTCTCTCTCTCTCTCTCTCTCTCTCTCTCTCTCTCTCTCTCTCTCTCTCTCTCCCTCCCTCCCTCCCTCCCTCTCTTTATGATTTCGTTAACGCGCACATCTTGGGCTGGAAACAGACTAGTGTTCCTACGTTGTTTGTGAAAGCTAAAATCTCTTATCTTACCTCAGCTCTTTCAGAACTTGACCTTTGCGCTATATTATAGTTAACTGAAAAGTATGAACTATATGAATTACTAAGTAACTTAATATATGGAAACAGATTTAAATTGGAGATGGCTTTATCCCTGAATATTTATCTTGTAGGCTGACCTAATTTCACTAATGGTACAAAGGTTGTGCGAGAAGCTGTCCCAAGTGAGGAATTTGATGGAGTGAAGTCACTGAGAAAGGTATAAAGTGAAACTACCGATGGCAGCCCGTCTTGTGGTACAATAGCTGTCTTCTAACTGAGTTGAAAACTGCCTCCCTCGGTCGTTTGTATAACCTTTCTGTATCTCGTGACGGATCTACAAGAGGGCTCTTCCACCACGCTGGTTAGATAGGATTCTCGCCTGTTTGGCTTCTTTATGAGTTGCCGCTCTGCTCTGATTGTAACTTCCAGCCGCACCCTTTGTGTGTGTGTGTGTGTGTGTGTGTGTGTGTGTGTGTGTGTGTGTGTGTGTGTGTGTGTGTGTGTGTGTGTGTGTGTGTGTGTGTGTGTGTGTGTGTTTGTGTGCGTATGTATGTGTAGATGTGTGTATGTATTTGTGTGTGTGTGTGTTTGTGTGCGTATGTATGTGTGGATGTGTGTATGTATTTGTGTGTGTGTGTGTATGTGTGTGTGTGTGTATGTGTGTGTGTGTGTGTGTGTGTGTGTGTGTGTGTTTATATGTTTGTATTTGTGTATGTGTGTATGTGTGTGTGTGTGTGTGTGTGTGTGTGTGTGTGTGTGTGTGTGTGTGTGTGTGTGTGTGTGTTTGTGTGCGTATGTATGTGTAGATGTGTGTATGTATTTGTGTGTGTGTGTCTGTGTGTGTGTGTGTTTGTGTGCGTATGTATGTGTGGATGTGTGTATGTATTTGTGTGTGTGTGTGTATGTGTGTGTGTGTGTGTGTGTGTATGTGTGTGTGTGTGTGTGTGTGTTTATATGTTTGTATTTGTGTATGTGTGTATGTATGTGTGTGTGTGTGTGTGTGTGTGTGTGTGTGTGTGTGTGTGTGTGTGTGTGTGTGTGTGTGTGTGTATGTGTGTGCGTGTGTTTATATGTTTGTATTTTTGTGTGTGTGCGTTGTATATTTTTTATGCTATGTGTTTGGTAATCATGTGCGTATTGTATACTGCAGTGTGTCTAACCAAGGCGTTAGTCATAAATGAATATTTGGTTGAACTGCGAGAACGTGCATGGGATGGAGAAGTGTCATATTGCAGCAAGTGGAGGAGGAGGAGGCGGGGTGCGGCAAGAGGTAACGGTGAGGAGAGGTAACGAGGTGAGGTGAGGACGAGAGGTGAAAGGGTGGCAGGTGGGGAGATGGGTGAGGACGAGAGGTAAGCGGGAAGTGAAGATGGGGGAAAGGAGGGGAGGTGGTTGAAGAAAAGAGAAGAGTGAGAAGTGAAGGAAGGACGTTGTGGGGTGGAGAAAAGTGAGTGAAGGGAGAGGAGGGAAGAATAGTCCACAGGAGAGACGAATGAGAAGGTGGAGAGAAGAGAGATGGTAGAATGAGCTATGTGGTTGAACGAGAAAAGAAGAAAGTTAGGAGAAGAATGTTGAGCAGGGAAAAAGGTCGCAGTGTCTTTTGGTTTACTCGTTGACTGTTACAGGGATCGTCGCCTGTGTGGCGATCAATCAGGCTGTTGGTGTTCTGTAATCCCACATCTAGTTATTAGTTTTCTTGATGCCTGCACGAGGGTCATTCTGAATGACCCTCGTGCCGGCGAAGGACTTAAAATGCAATAAACAAGTTAACATCAGATTCTAAATCAAACCGTAATGCATTTCTAACATGTCTCTTCTTCCTTGAAATACAACCTGCAAGAGCTTTTTACTCGCTTAGAAATTAACTCACCATTATCATTTCTGCTTATTATAGTTAGTGAAAGATCTCATCCATGGTCATACAACGCCTGGGAAATGGAAGGTAATTAGGATGGAATCATGGAGAGAACGAGAGAGAAGCTCCAGCTCCTTCAACAGCGTCAAGGCACTTCTCTTGAAGGACTGATATGCAGTAAATCCTCCATGCAACTATGTGATTATTAATTTTCTCTTTAATGTCACATGATAAAAATCTGGTAATGCTTTGATAAAGCTCTGTTTAGAGAGTTACATAGTCTATCAATTAATGTTTCCCCTACACAAAGTATCTGTCTACAATGAGAAATATTTGGATCGCTTACCCTCCCAGATCCTTAAAACCAAGAAAAATGAAATAATATTTCCAGAGAGTATATCTACAAGCAGATTATCAGGTAACTATAAATACTTCATTAATGAATATTAGTCCCGTGGTACGAGTCCCTGGCCTCCATAACCTCCCCTCTGGTTTATATTAAA
The DNA here is from genome assembly GCF_038502225.1 of Cherax quadricarinatus. Taxonomy (NCBI): domain Eukaryota; kingdom Metazoa; phylum Arthropoda; class Malacostraca; order Decapoda; family Parastacidae; genus Cherax; species Cherax quadricarinatus. The sequence goes on from NC_091312.1 coordinate 13,185,914, forward strand.
GTTCCCAACGGCACTGTATAATTTCAACACCCGCTTTCAAACCTTGAAACTATTTATTATAATGCTAGTCTACCAATAAAAGCATACTGCAACTTATTCTTTTGTCCCGGTAGCAACATTCTGCAGAGCGCCCTTTCTTGCTTCTACTTAAGAGCAAGCAAGTCGATACGGCGTAAATTTCCTTCCGTCCTCGCAGTGTGGAAAACTCGGCCATGACTTCACAGATGGGTCACACACGTCCGCCTAGAAATGGTTAGATGCGTATGCTCTTCCCGTGTCTCTTCAATTCGACTAACGTCCTCTCAGGAGTGAAATTGTACTCGAGCGTGCGAGTTGAGTGCAAAGATCACAACAGCCCTCTTGGGTGTACTTCTCACGTGACTGTCTGAGTTTTTTACTGCCTTTATCTCTCCTTTTATGCACCTTCAAGGAAAGTAGTGCCTTGAATGCTGGCCACGGACTATGGATTCAGAGAATTTGACCTACTCTTCCCTTCCTTGAATCAAACCTGATTATTTTCCCAGGAATATGTTAACACTAATGATGATGATGCTGATAATTGTTATAATTTCTGAGTCGTTTCGTAACTAAAGAGACTGCTTTCTCTCACTCTAAATCTATATATTTTGACATTCTAAATAGTATGTAAATATATCTATAACCCTGCAAAAAATCGTTAAAACCTTCATAAATTAAAAAAAAATGGTTTCTCTTAGGCATGAATAACACCTGAGATAATTAGGAAAAAATTCTTCCCTGAATACAGTCGTGTATGACTTATTTCATTATAAGTATAATCTTAGAAAATCAGTTCAATGTAGCCATTATTATTATCATAATTATTATCATCATCATCATTATTATCATCATCGTCAACAGCATCATCAACTTTTGCTATTTTGCTTTCTCTCTGCTTCTGTTTGTTTGCTCCCTCGTCTCTTTCTTCCCCTCTTCCTCATCCTTCCCCTCCCCCTCTTCCTCCTCCTTCCCCTCCCCCTCTTCCTCCTCCTTCCCTTCCCCCTCTTCCTCCTCCTTCCCCTCCCCCTCTTCCTCCTCCTCCCCTCCTCTTCACTTTTTTCTCTTTTCCAAGAAATTAAAACTGTTATTTCAAGTTATTTCAAGGTTGGATAACATCGTCTTTTCAGGGTCAGCCTCTAAGTAATTGCGGATTCACAGAAAGTTTTAACCTTTCAACTTTCTATTCCTCCCTCTATTATCTATACAACCTTTACCTTCCTTTCCTTCCCCTTTTAAGGCCTTAACATTCTTCCCTTTCTGCTCTGCTTCCTCTCTTTTCCTACCAACCCATCTCCAACCCTTGCCGTCCCTAAATTACTTCCTCGCCCCTTCTTCCTTGCCCTGGCTCCCTGGATCTATGGCTCCCTGGATCCCTGGCTCCCTGGATCCCTGGCTCCCTGGATCCCTGGCTCCCTGGATCCCTGGCTTCCTGGCTCCCTGGCTCCCTGGATCCCTGGCTTCCTGGCTCCCTGGCTCCCTGGCTCCCTGGCTCCCTGGCTCCCTCCTGATAAACATTGAATATCAGGTGAATGCTCAAATGTGACACAGATCTGACCCGTGTTATGACAGGTTCACCAGGTCGTTGGTGCTGGACAACACTGGGTGAAAGAGTGTGTGTGTGTGTGTGTGTGTGAGTGACTCACCTATTTATGGTTGCAGGGGTCGAGTCACAGCTCCTGGCCCCGCCTCTTCACTGATCGCTACTAGGTCCTCTCTCTCCCTGCTCCCTGAGCTCTATAACACCTCGTCTTAGTTATGTATGGTTCCTGCCTCAACTACGTCACTTTCCAGACTATTCCGCCCACTGACAACTCAGTGACTAAAGAAATACTTCCTAACATCCCTTTGGCTCGTTTGAGTCTTTAGCTTCCAATTGTGACCCCCTTGTTTCTGTGTCCCATCTCTGGAACATCCTGTCTTTGTCCACTTTGTCGATTCCTCGCAGTGTTTTGTATGTCGTTTTCATGTCTCTCCTAACCCTCCTGTCCTCCAGTGTCGTCAAGGCCGATTTCCCTTAACCTTTCTTAGTAGGACTTTCCTTAAGTTTCGGAACTAGTCGTGCGTGTGTGTGTGTGTGTGTGTGTGTGGAGAGAGAGAGAGAGAGAGAGAGAGAGAGAGATCCTCTCAGAATATTCTCACAATTCTTTAGTAGAATGAATTTCCTCTCACAGTGCTCCCCCTGACTATTAAATGCAGAGTATTTTCTCTCATAATTCTCTCCCACGGGCTATTAAGATATTTTTCAGTCTTAAAAGTAGTATTTCCTATAGGAATATTTTTTTGGGTTATAATATAGCGCATTCTCCACTTGCTTTAATTCAGAATATTCCGTCAGGATAGTTTCTGGGTCTTTTTTTTTCCTAGCGCATTGCCTCTCAGGACTTCTTTGTTTCGAATTGTGTACTCCCGGTCAGGATACATTGGGTCTTCCTACAGAACATCTGATTACCCCTCAGTTCTGCCTCATTGTTCTGCCTCATCTTACTCGTCTTAAAGTGGTCCCCGTCCATCCCATCTGCTGGGGTCTCACAACTCTGAAAGGTATAAACGAGTCGGTGAATTTCGTCTCAGAAACTTGAGCGGCAGAGCAGTAGGACGGACCCGAGGAGCTCATTTTACTGACTAGAATTACACGAATATGTAGTCTAGTTTTGTAATGGAAGTACCCTTGATCTGTGTTGAGTGTACTCTGTGTTTCATATACTCTTTGCGTTGAGTGTACTCTGTGTTACTTGTACTTTTGGTCTGTTGAGCGAACACTTGGTTAGAGCCTCAGATGACAGCAATTAAATTTTTAATAAAAATCCTTCATACTCCACTGTAGTGACACTGTCTTCAGATGATGTTATCCATGTCGTCTCATCAACTCCGGTAACAAGAAAATAAAAGTATGAGAGAGTCATAGAAAAAATGAATATTGAACTTCGTCGAACATCTAATTGGGAAAAGAAATGGAGAATTACGACTAACCCTGACAAAGTCCTTGTTAGCACGATAGGATGTTTTGCATCAACAATCGAAGATAAAAGGGGTATCTCCATCAGAGGTACACCTGTAGCCATTAGAAACCCTAACAAGATCTTGGGATATAAAATAGACAGGCTGCTCCACTCAACATCTCATGTAAATAAAAAGATCAACATAGCCAAAGCCGGTCTTAACAGTCTCTTTAGATTCAATCAAGCTCCTCCACATGTCAAAAAACATCTGTATAAAATGATAATAAGACCTATACTCGAATACCCATGTGTCCCAATGTCATTAGCAACAAGGACCAACATGCTACGGTTGCAACGGGTCCAGAATAGAGCTCTTCGCTTCATTACGGTACCAGGAGGAGAGACAGAGTTAAAATGACAGATTTACACGTACAAAAAGATATTACTGCCTTAAATGTACGCCTTGACACCCTGAAGAAGAAACAACTCTATGCAGTGCAAGAACTCAACATGCCAGACAGAGAATATCCTCTCCAAGTTGTAAATACCACGGATTATATCATCAATACTCCTCCTCACAGGACTCAAAGAATGACCTCCCACAGAAAGTCCGTCGTTTTATCCATAAAGACGATTACCATCGACCAATGATATTGAGCAACCTCCCTGGAGATGAAGATGATTGGGTAACACCAGAACCCTTCTATGTTTACTAAGAAAATCATCACCCCCAATAAGGAAGACATCTTGTATAACATTCTACTGTAAAAATTATGCTACATTTACTATGGCGGGACACCACCTTGTAAAAAGCTATTGTGTCAAGTAATTCTTTATAAACTGGCCGTTTAAATATCCGTTGTGCAATCGCAAAAAAAAAAAAAATTGCAACTTGTATATTTACTACCAATTCAGAGTCATGTACTTATATATCTGTTATATCTATGTGACTCTGATGGGTTACTATTATACCCCTTCAAGAATATTTTATTATTCCACATGCACTTTTTAAATTACACCAAAGTGGTTGGGCCACTTACCTTTTATATCCTACCTCTCTCCCCACCTCCCACCCTTTTCCAATATTTCTATCCTTACCCATCCTTCTTCCTTACCCATCTTACCAAAGCTCTGGTCATAAGAAGAAGAACAATAAAAAAGGGAAAGACTCCACAGATAATTCGAGATACTGTCTCGATCATGCCTTAAAGAATTCATATTTGGTTCACACTCGCACGTAACATACCAATGCTAAGATGAATAAAGGGTTTATATAGTTTATATTGTGACTGAGGAGATGCGTGTGGTGTGCAAGGAAGCTCAGCCGGGGCTGCATCGAGGGAGTGAGGTCACCTGTGAGTGGGTGAGGTCTCAGGTGTGTCCGTTTTAGATAGAACCAATTCTGCTAAAACCTCGGAGTTGGTGAAAGACGCCGAGTTTTGTGGTGCTGGTAGCGTGATTAAAGCAGTTTCTGAAAGCTCTTGCGTTGGTGTATATAACGTTATGTTTTGTTTGTCTCTGTGTGAAGTGATAGTTTAGGCTGGACGAGCAATTTTCAAATCAAACTCCATATCTCGCGTATAGTATATTATGTATCCCTTATGTATAAGGGATTGTGGTATATACAAGACCAGGTGGCTATTTTCTCATTCTGCTGGCCACATCCTTCCTCCGTCTCTGCAAGACGAGTACCAACATATCAAGATTTATTACTATAATTGTTTAGCTCAGGCACATTTTCAGAAACACGTTGTCTTGATATGATCACCACTTTAGGCAGTTTTCTATACCACTGAACTTCTGATAACTTGACCATACCTAATAGACACAGTATGTTCTAATGCCATTGATGGTTATTTTGCTGAAGATGCTGCAGGTTCCCTATAGATGCAGGTTTAAACGCAGGTTTTGCAAAAGAATGTTACAGTGTACTTAAGTAAATACATAGAATGCTTGATCACCTTAACGTTAGGTTCTTCAGCTATTACATAATACTTCAGACCTCCATCTAGTTTGAGCAGTGTAAACACACCAGTGATATCTTTTACAATGTTGAATCACATTAAGAAAGAAAGAAGCAGGAGCAATGCACATTAAATATCTCTCTGGCAGTGAAAACCTATAGACATCAACTTCCATTTCCTGCCAGTTAAGTGTCAAAAATGTTAAAATCGTGAATAACCTCAAGCTTCCCTTGATCCAGCCACCATTGAAGCATCAAAACACATTGGTACTTGTAGACTGCTTAGCTACTTCGGTTCACAGTGCCACAATGTTGCCTTTACTTACATGAACATCCCGAAGATTCGGAAGATGAAAATATTATTTCACAACCTGGCTATGAACGAAATGATAATTAGTTTGCTCACAGTTGTCCTTTGGACTTTCGGTCATCCCTCCCTGCATTCACTCCCATCCTTCCTACCTTCTGTATCTCATCCACGTTTCCTTCAATCTCGTTTTCCTCTCTTCCCGTGCCTATCTTTCCTTCGCGTTCTCTCTCCATTCTTCCAGCCGTTAATCCATCCATCTCTCACACCATTATGAAGATACAAGCTCATTAACTAAATGTTAATGGTCTACGAGAATAATGTCTGTGTATACACACTGAGATACATGCAGCAGGCTGTCGACTGTGTATAAGGTAGAGCCACAGAAGCATGCAGTGCCACCTGGACGAAAAAAAACATATTTTCCAGCTAAGTCGTAATGAATGGCTGTCAATAAATTCACAAAACTGGAAAGAAATCGTCCCGGCGGACTCTTGTGTACGATTCCTGCGCACTGCAAGTTAACAGAGCACAGTGACACTGGCTTTAAAGAGACGAAACAGATCTCCACGTGTTGTTGTTGTTGGTGAGGGAAGGCGGTTATAAAAAAACGTGTTGTTGATATTGCACACCGTGGGACCTGTAGGTTTTACCTGAATGAGAAAGGTTGTCGCTTTCCTATTGTAACCAACCTGGACCTGTGGTAGAGCAGAAGATTAACACACACGAAGCCGGAGGTTCAATTCCAACGCAGTTCTGTAAATTTAATAACAATCGTCAAGACGTGTGTGTGTGTGTGTGTGTGTGTGTAGTCACCTAGTAGTGGTTGCGGGGGTTGAGTCAGAGCTCCTGGCCCCGCCTCTTCACCTGGCCGCTACCCGGACACACTTCCAGCTCCGTGACCTTTATCATACCTCTTCTTAAAGCTATGTATGGATCCTGCCTCCACTACATCACTACCCAGGCTATTCCACTTCCTGACAACTCTGTGACTGAAGAAATACTTCCTAACATCCCTGTGGTTCATTTGAGTTTTCAACTTCTAACTGTGACCCCTTGTTGCTGTGTCCCATCTCTGGAACATCCTGTCTGTGTCCACCTTGTCTATACCTCTCAGTATTTTATATGCCGTTATCATATCCCCCTTAACTCTCCTGTCAATGTGTGTGTGTGTGTGTGTGTGTGTTTGTGTGTGTGTGTGTGTGTGTGTGTGTGTGTGTGTGTGTGTGTGTGTGTGTGTGTGTGTGTGTGTGTGTGTGTGTGTGTGTGTGTGTGTGTGTGTGTGTGTGTGCATGTGTGTGCGCGCGCGCACTTCACAGACCATCATTTAGGCAGACAAATGCAGCTCCCTTCCCTAGACGAGATATTACCACCATGACGACTCATATTCAGGAATGCAGAACATTGCGATGATTATAAAACACAAAACTGTCCTAGCGAATATATTTTTTCCTTTTAGCGGGATTTATTGCCGTAATCCCACCACTCAGAGCTGCGAGATTTATAAAAGAGAGAGAGAGAGAGAGAGAGAGGGGGGGAGAGAGAGAGAGAGAGAGAGAGAGAGAGAGAGAGAGAGAGAGAGAGAGAGAGAGAGAGAGAGAGAGAGAGAGAGAGAGAGAGAGAGAGAGAGAGAGAGAGAGAGAGAGAGAGAGAGAGAGAGAGAGAGAGAGAGAGAGAGAGAGAGAGAGAGAGAGAGAGAGAGAGAGAGAGAGAGAGAGAGAGAGAGAGCATTCTTATACATAAGTATCATTTTATATTTTCAACTTGATTACGTTGCATGAAGGTGAATTTTTTAATTCTCTCAAACACAAAAGTACATAAGATTAAACATTAGGCACTAACAATGGCACCAGGAAGTGCCACATATTTAGCCGGTGCTGCCAGCTAAATATATTTTGACAAAATTTAGAGAAAGTGAGACATGATCAATGTATACAACGGAATATACATAAATGTGATAAAGGTGTACAATAATATGCAAAGATTTGTAAATTCATGCAAAAGCACATAAACTTAAACAATAGTATATAAATACATACAAAATATACATAAATATAAGCAATAGTATATATTTCGTAAAGGCTTATAAATATATATAAAGTATATAAATCATGCTAAGATATTATATCGTTCTCGCGATTTATATATATATATATATATATATATATATATATATATATATATATATATATATATATATATATATATATATATATATATATGGCAGGTAACATTCCCACGTCATTCACTGGAGAGTCTTAGAGCAACTTTTTCAGGAAGATGACAGAACCAAACACAGTATTCTGGAGGTGGCCTCCGTTCGCCTCACCGATACCAGTGAACAAAAGAACGCAATGAATACTCTAGTTGGCTCCATCGCTGGCGTCATCCATAATTCTAATTCTAAGAGTATTACCCATCCCAGTGACCTTTTTGACCTCCTTGACTTCTCATAGCTTACCCTCTGGACTAATCCCCTGATCTCTATCTCTATTCGTTCTCTAGTTTGTTCCCAGGGTGTTTATTTTCCTTATAAATCGGTGTTTCTATATTTCCTATATACTTAATAAAGCTCAGTTCTGAAAAAAGTAGTAGCAATATTTAACGATTCTCGGCAACATATTAGCTTCTTATCAAGATGTTCATTGAAAAATACATGGAGGCCAGTGGCTAAAAAACTCATAAATCCCTTGACTGATGTCAATTTACACAGATGCCACTTACTGTAGGTCAGAGTTCGTTGCGGACGAGCGCTTGAGGTCACATTGAGAAGAGGTCGCTCACTAGAGGTCATTACTTGATGCTTAACTATTGTCATACGGATATAGAAGGATAGAGAGACCCACATTCCACTGTAATTAAAGGTGCTGCCGGATGCATTATTCAGCGTCTCTCAAGCTACATAGCTTATTTCGTAGGGGAAATAATTTGGAGGTATTGCAGATGGGGTAGTTTGTAACCTTCGCTTTTCATCCACTCTTATTTCCTGTGAATTGCATGTCAGTTTTCTCGATATCGTATGGTGCTTTTTTTAACCTGTTTAATGCCGAGGTAATAGACATGTCTCATAGAGGTAATTGAGATGTCTCATAACTATAAAAAAAAATGTCCTTCAAGTAAGCTGATGTAGGTAACAACTCTTACCTAGTAAATGAAGTTAGGAATCCTTAATAACCTTGTAAAACTCTGTCCAAAAAAAGCACACATTTTTAAAAGAAAGAGCAGATGACGTCGTTTCTGTACATCCCGAACTATTATCAAGTCACTTGATAATAGACCCGGGTGGACCGAAATGTAGTTTATGTTTCATCTCAAAATTGAAGGATATTTATGTTAATTATTCCAACCATTGTGTTGTGACTTTTTGTGTCCTTAGTTGTTACCATTTAACAGATATTCTCTCTGTGTTGACTTTCAAGTCTACTGCTGTCTAATTTTTCCTGGTACCTCCAGATACAAGTACTCTCTCGCTCTTTATCGCCTTTCCTCTCCCTTTCCAACTCTCTCTCTCTCTCTCTCCCTCTTCCTCTTTCTCCCTCTCCCTCCCTTCCGTAAATATTTAAAGTTATTTATTTGTTATTTTCCTTGCGATGCAGTTCACATCTGCAATAAATTCCGTGAAAATATATTTCATTCTCCTTTTCGTTTAATTAATTTGATGAGTGAGTAATTTTAACAGAGAGGGAGAGTTGAAAAAATTAAAGGAACCCAAACGAGAAAAAAACATGCGGAAAAAGATACAGATATATATATATATATATATATATATATATATATAAAATGTGTGGGTGTGCGAAGAAAAATGAAAATAAAGAGGCGAATGTTAGGATAAAAAGATTAAAAGATAAGGAAAGAGAAATATAAAAGGGGAAGAAAATATAAACTTCGTTATTTTCAGTGTTTGTGATGGTTTATTGATCGAAGGAACTGAGGCTGCCCTCTCCTTCCTTGGACCGAATCACATTACCTCTCATTTTTCAGGCACTTTATGACCCATATGCAGCTGACGTTTACTTATTACCATAACAACAACAACAACAACAACAACAACAACAACAATAATAATGATAATAATAATAATAATAATAATAATAATAATAATAATAATAATAATAATAATAATAATAATAATAATGAAGCAAAAATATTATTCGCCTTTCATCACAATAGAACATTAATAAAACCTTATATACGTAATTCATTGCTTGAAGAAGTATATAAATCTCATATTTGCAGGGGGAAAAAATATAAATACAATTCAGAATAAATAATTTATTATGTAAAAACTGGTGCGAGAAGGAGGTGGTTCCGAGCGGTTCAATCTTGGTGCTGCTGGTAAATTCATGTAGGAGGAAAGTGGAAGCTTTCTGAGATAAATTAAACTAGGTTGATGGAGGAGGAGATTGTGTTTGCTTTTCCCAAGATGAGAATGGCAAGTCATTGGCTCCTGCCAATGTATATATATATATATATATATATAGATATATATATATAGATATATATATATATATATATATATATATATATATATATATATATATATATTTATATATGCAGAACAACCACTGTGAAAGAATAGAGAAATTACAAGCGCTTCCGCGACTACTCACATTATCAAGGAACAATGAAAGAAATGTATTAAAGGAAGGCAAATAAAGGGTCTAGCCCACACCTATCACATATCACAACAAAGCAACACCTGACGCGCGGCTCATTAGAAAGGGAACACTGCAGCAGGCCCGCTGCCCAACTGGACAGGTCCTTCACACAACCTACCAACAAACTATTCTACCCAAGAATTAAGAATTTTAAAATCTATTATTTGTCCAATGTATTATTAAATTCTTACCAAATTCTATTAATTATAAATGGATCTAATTTATATAAACCAAAGGAAATATTCACATTATTGTCAAAACTGTCTATAAGATTCCTTGTAAAATTTGCGATAAAGTTTGTTATGGTCAAACTGGTAAAAATCTCGAAATAAGAGCATAAGAACATAAGAAAGAAGGAACACTGCAACAGGCCTACTGACCCACGCGGAGCAGGTCCATGTCCCCCCCCCGGATTAGACCAATGACCCACCCCCGGATTATCCCAATGACCCAACCAGTCTGGTCATCCCCACTCAAGGATGGAGCACTGTACCAGACCCAGCAGCACAACCTAGTCAGGTCCAACTCACACCCACCGACACCCACTCATGCATTTATCTAACCTATTTTTAAAACTTCACAACGTTTTAGCCTCAATAACTGTACTCGGGAGCTTGTTCCATTCATCCACAACTCGATTACCAAACCAGGCTTTCCTATATCCTTCCTGAATCTGAATTTTTCCAACTTGAAACCATTGCTGCGAGTCCTGTCTTGGCTGGAAATTTTCAGCACACTATTTACATCCCCTTTATTTATTCCCGTTTTCCATTTATACATATTTATATCCCCTCTAAGAGTGAGAGAGTGCAGATTCAGGGCCTTCAGTCTATCCTCATAGGGAAGATTTCTGATACATGGGATCATCTTTGTCATCCTCCTTTGTACGTTTTCCAGAGCATTTATATCCATTCTGTAATACGGTGACCAGAACTGAGCAGCATAGTCTAAATGAGGCCTAACCAAGGATATATAGAGTTGAAGAACAACCTGAGGTCTTCTATTATTTATACTTCTAGATATGAAGCCAAGAATTCTGTTAGCTTTATTGCGAACACTAATGCACTGTTGTCTTGGTTTTAGGTTACTGCTAACCAGAACTCCTAAATCCTTTTCGCAATCGGTAGTATTAAGATCTACATTATTTAGTTTATATGTGGCATGGTTATTTAACTGTCCAACATTTAGAACTTTGCATTTGTCAATATTAAACTGCATCTGCCACTTCTCCGACCATTGCGTCAGTCTATTCAAATCATCCTGGAGTGCTCTAATGTCCTCATTAGAATGAATTGGACGGCCTATTTTGGTGTCATTAGCAAATTTGCTTATGTCGCTATTTATTCCCTCATCTATGTCGTTTATGTAAACTGTGAACAACAACGGGCCCAACACTGATCCCTGAGGAACACCGCTTGTGACGTGCCCCCATTTTGATTTCTCCCGATTTATGCAAACTCTCTGCTGTCTATTTGTCAGACATGCCTCTACCCTGGAAAAAAATTCTCTTCCTATTCCGTGTGCCCTAAGTTTCCTCAATAACCTCTGGTGTGGAACTCTATCGAAAGCCTTACTGAAGTCCATATACACAATATCATATTCATTACCATGATCTACCTCCTCAAACACCTTAGTGAAAAAAGTTAGTAAGTTCATAAGACAGGAACGCCCCTTTGTAAAACCGTGTTGAGAATCATTAATCAATCTGTGCCTGTCAAGATGGCTACGAATTGCTTCGGCAATTATTGATTCCATAAATTTTCCCACATAAATATAGCATTAGAACTGGGCAAGATTCCAATGCTCTATTTATTCATGTGAGAGATTTTAACCATCCAATTGATTTTCAAAAAGTTGAGAAAGTTGTATCAAGCAAATCCATGGTCGACAGGAATATAATTGAATCTTGTTTCATAAAAAGCAGTTTTGACAATAATATGAATATCTCCTATGGTTTATATAAATTAGATCCATTTATAATTAATAGAATTTGGGAAGAATTTAATAATTAATACACTGGACAAATAATTTGTAAATTTTCTTGGGTAGAATAGTTTGTGGGGTGAGTTGTGCAAAGGACCTATCCAAGTTGGGTCGGCGCTCGTCAGGTGTTTAACCGTTGTGGGATCTGATAGTGAGGTGCTGGCCAGACCCCTTATATAGCTTCCTTGGATGCTTTACTTTCATAGTTCCTTGATAATGTGAGTAGTCACGAAAGCGCTTGGAATTTCTCTATTCTTTCAGAGTGGTTGTTTTGCATATATATATATAATATATATATATATATATATATATATATAATATATATATATATATATATATATATATATATATATATATATATTATATATACATATACATATATATATATATATATAATATATATATATATATATATATATATATATATATATATATATATTTTTTTTTTTTTTTTTTTATTATCACACCGGCCGATTCCCACCAAGGCAGGGTGGCCCGAAAAAGAAAAACTTTCACCATCATTCACTCCATCACTGTCTTGCCAGAAGGGTGCTTTACACTACAGTTTTTAAACTGCAACATTAACACCCCTCCTTCAGAGTGCAGGCACTGTACTTCCCATCTCCAGAACTCAAGTCCGGCCTGCCGGTTTCCCTGAATCCCTTCATAAATGTTACTTTGCTCACACTCCAACAGCACGTCAAGTATTAAAAACCATTTGTCTCCATTCACTCCTATCAAACACGCTCACGCATGCCTGCTGGAAGTCCAAGCCCCTCGCACACAAAACCTCCTTTACCCCCTCCCTCCAACCCTTCCTAGGCCGACCCCTACCCCCGCCTTCCTTCCACTACAGACTGATACACTCTTGAAGTCATTCTGTTTCGCTCCATTCTCTCTACATGTCCGAACCACCTCAACAACCCTTCCTCAGCCCTCTGGACAACAGTTTTGGTAATCCCGCACCTCCTCCTAACTTCCAAACTACTAATTCTCTGCATTATATTCACACCACACATTGCCCTCAGACATGACATCTCCACTGCCTCCAGCCTTCTCCTCGCTGCAACATTCATCACCCACGCTTCACACCCATATAAGAGCGTTGGTAAAACTATACTCTCATACATTCCCCTCTTTGCCTCCAAGGACAAAGTTCTTTGTCTCCACAGACTCCTAAGTGCACCACTCACTCTTTTTCCCTCATCAATTCTATGATTCACCTCATCTTTCATAGACCCATCCGCTGACACGTCCACTCCCAAATATCTGAATACGTTCACCTCCTCCATACTCTCTCCCTCCAATCTGATATTCAATCTTTCATCACCTAATCTTTTTGTTATCCTCATAACCTTACTCTTTCCTGTATTCACCTTTAATTTTCTTCTTTTGCACACCCTACCAAATTCATCCACCAATCTCTGCAACTTCTCTTCAGAATCTCCCAAGAGCACAGTGTCATCAGCAAAGAGCATCTGTGACAACTCCCACTTTGTGTGTGATTATCTTTTAACTCCACGCCTCTTGCCAAGACCCTCGCATTTACTTCTCTTACAACCCCATCTATAAATATATTAAACAACCACGGTGACATCACACATCCTTGTCTAAGGCCTACTTTTACTGGGAAAAAATTTCCCTCTTTCCTACATACTCTAACTTGAGCCTCACTATCCTCGTAAAAAACTCTTCACTGCTTTCAGTAACCTACCTCCTACACCATACACTTGCAACATCTGCCACATTGCCCCCCTATCCACCCTGTCATACGCCTTTTCCAAATCCATAAATGCCACAAAGACCTCTTTAGCCTTATCTAAATACTGTTCACTTATATGTTTCACTGTAAACACCTGGTCCACACACCCCCTACCTTTCCTAAAGCCTCCTTGTTCATCTGCTATCCTATTCTCCGTCTTACTCTTAATTCTTTCAATTATAACTCTACCATACACTTTACCAGGTACACTCAACAGACTTATCCCCCTATAATTTTTGCACTCTCTTTTATCCCCTTTGCCTTTATACAAAGGAACTATGCATGCTCTCTGCCAATCCCTAGGTACCTTACCCTCTTCCATACATTTATTAAATAATTGCACCAACCACTCCAAAACTATATCCCCACCTGCTTTTAACATTTCTATCTTTATCCCATCAATCCCGGCTGCCTTACCCCCTTTCATTTTACCTACTGCCTCACGAACTTCCCCCACACTCACAACTGGCTCTTCCTCACTCCTACAAGATGTTATTCCTCCTTGCCCTATACACGAAATCACAGCTTCCCTATCTTCATCAACATTTAACAATTCCTCAAAATATTCCTTCCATCTTCCCAATACCTCTAACTCTCCATTTAATAACTCTCCTCTCCTATTTTTAACTGACAAATCAATTTGTTCTCTAGGCTTTCTTAACTTGTTAATCTCACTCCAAAACTTTTTCTTATTTTCAACAAAATTTGTTGATAACATCTCACCCACTCTCTCATTTGCTCTCTTTTTACATTGCTTCACCACTCTCTTAACCTCTCTCTTTTTCTCCATATACTCTTCCCTCCTTGCATCACTTCTACTTTGTAAAAACTTCTCATATGCTAACTTTTTCTCCCTTACTACTCTCTTTACATCATCATTCCACCAATCGCTCCTCTTCCCTCCTGCACCCACTTTCCTGTAACCACAAACTTCTGCTGAACACTCTAACACTACATTTTTAAACCTACCCCATACCTCTTCGACCCCATTGCCTATGCTCTCATTAGCCCATCTATCCTCCAATAGCTGTTTATATCTTACCCTAACTGCCTCCTCTTTTAGTTTATAAACCTTCACCTCTCTCTTCCCTGATGCTTCTATTCTCCTTGTATCCCATCTACCTTTTACTCTCAGTGTAGCTACAACTAGAAAGTGATCTGATATATCTGTGGCCCCTCTATAAACATGTACATCCTGAAGTCTACTCAACAGTCTTTTATCTACCAATACATAATCCAACAAACTACTGTCATTTCGCCCTACATCATATCGTGTATACTTATTTATCCTCTTTTTCTTAAAATATGTATTACCTATAACTAAACCCCTTTCTATACAAAGTTCAATCAAAGGGCTCCCATTATCATTTACACCTGGCACCCCAAACTTACCTACCACACCCTCTCTAAAAGTTTCTCCTACTTTAGCATTCAAGTCCCCTACCACAATTACTCTCTCACTTGGTTCAAAGGCTCCTATACATTCACTTAACATCTCCCAAAATCTCTCTCTCTCCTCTGCATTCCTCTCTTCTCCAGGTGCATACACGCTTATTATGACCCACTTCTCGCATCCAACCTTTACTTTAATCCACATAATTCTTGAATTTACACAGTCATATTCTCTTTTCTCCTTCCATAACTGATCATTTAACATTACTGCTACCCCTTCCTTTGCTCTAACTCTCTCAGATACTCCAGATTTAATCCCATTTATTTCCCCCCACTGAAACTCTCCTACCCCCTTCAGCTTTGTTTCGCTTAGGGCCAGGACATCCAACTTCTTTTCATTCATAACATCAGCAATCATCTGTTTCTTGTCATCCGCACTACATCCACGCACATTTAAGCAACCCAGTTTTATAAAGTTTTTCTTCTTCTCTTTTTTAGTAATTGTATACAGGAGAAGGGGTTACTAGCCCATTGCTCCCGGCATTTTAGTCGCCTCATACGACACGCATGGCTTACGGAGGAAAGATTCTTTTCCACTTCCCCATGGACAATAGAAGAAATAAAAAAGAACAAGAGCTATTTAGAAAAAGGAGAAAAACCTAGATGTATGTATATATATATATGCATGTGCGTGTCTGTGAAGTGTGACCAAAGTGTAAGTAGGAGTAGCAAGATATCCCTGTTATCTTAGCGTGTTTATGAGACAGAAAAAGAAACCAGCAATCCTACCATCATGCAAAACAGTTACAGGTTTTTGTTTCACAGTCATCTGGCAGGACGGTAGTACTTCCCTGGGTGGTTGCTGTCTACCAACCTACTACCTATATATATATATATATATATAATATATATATATATATATATATATATATATATATATATATAATATATATATATATACATGGAGAGGGGGTGTTAATGTTGCAGTTTAAAAACTGTAGTGTAAAGCACCCTTCTGGCAAGACAGTGATGGAGTGAATGATGGTGAAAGTTTTTTTCTTTTTTCAGGGACCACCCTGCCTTGGTAGGAATCGGCCAGTGTATAATAAAAATAAAATATATATATATATATATATATATATATATATATATATATATATATATATATATATATATATATTAAATGCTCTACTGGTTGAGAATTTTTTCGACCTAGGACGAAACTGGAAGCTGAAAAGTCATAAGTAAATTCCGTAGCTAAAAGATTAGTAGTTAATGTCCGGCTCGTAATCGACAGAACTCCGGTTCGATAATACATTTGCTTCCCTCGTTCACCTAGGAGTGAAAAGGTACCCAAATTCTTGTAATCTTGGGATGGCAGTATACCTTAAATTGAGATGGGCTTTGAAATTAGGTAAGATAACAGTTCATAGAATATAAAGGAACTGAGTAAGGGTAACATTTCTTAGCCTTTGAATGAAACTGAGGTATAATAGCAGTTCTTAGCTTGTGAATGAGCTGTAGTTGGATAACAGTTCTTAAACTGTAAAAACTAACTATAAAATAAAGTGTCTAATAGATTTCCTGTTTCTGTACCGTTGCTATTATTGAAGGTTAAGAATAAACCTCCATGTATTCAGAGGTATTCATCAGCAAAGTAACAAGAGTACATAGAACACAGAATATTTACACAGGCAACCTGGCCTAAATCATTTGCTGCAAGTCAGGTGTATGAACTGTTTTAGGTGGCAGAGCAAGGTCAGGACCAGAATCCAGGCTGGGTGAAGGAACATGGTCAGGTATGGGTACTAGGTCAGAAGGAGGAACAAAGTCAATGTAATGTGGAGGAGCCAAGGATTTTGACCTTCAACATACATTTTGTACTTTAAATAATGGAAGCCGGTTCCTAGGTTAATTTCAGTGCCATGTTGACATGCAGAAAATGTTCTGAATTATCTTGTGATATCTAACAGACCTGTGTTCAATTATTCCAATTACTTCTATACAGTCTTTGCAAGGAATTTTCTAAACACTAGGTACATCAGCGCAGGTTTGATTTTTGTGACCTCTGGTAATATATTTGTGTATTTTATTTGGGTGAAAGGATGAAATTGTCTATGTAGAGTGATGGTGTAAAGGGATTAAAAACTGAATGCCAGTATTCCTGATATTATTATTTCTCGTACTGATTTTAACAAGAGTTAGTATTGGCTCTTGTCTGATTTTTTTTAATGAATCTGAAAGGCCGAGTCTTTTGACGTGTGCGGTGATTGGATATTTTCATGGTCTAAATGTTGTTGATTGATCTGTCTGAATTTATACTTCTCGTAATATAGTCAGTGTGATGTTCAAGGATTAGTGTACAATTTGTTTAATCCTTCCCTATGCACTCTCTTCC
This sequence comes from Cherax quadricarinatus, assembly GCF_038502225.1. Classification (NCBI taxonomy): domain Eukaryota; kingdom Metazoa; phylum Arthropoda; class Malacostraca; order Decapoda; family Parastacidae; genus Cherax; species Cherax quadricarinatus. Next base: position 13,203,334 of record NC_091312.1, read on the forward strand.
TCTCACCGCCCTTCCTCTTTCCTTCCTTCCTTCCTTCTTCCCTCGTTCCCCGATTCTCTACTTGCCTGGCTGGCTGCCAACTCCCGCCTCCATCTCACGATTAACAGATGGAGGATCAAACCTCCATCGCTATTTGTGCTGAAGGACCCACGTAGGTTTAGCGAATCGCATAAATGTAGTAATCCTTTGTTCCTCGCTATTTTTACCCTCTTCCTTTCTCCTATTACCCTTTTTTATTTCCACATCATTTTCCTTTACTTTCTTCTAATCTCTTTTTCGTCTGAATCCCTATCTGCTTTCTTATATCTTTATCTCCTTATTTATTTCTGCTTTTCCTCCTACTATTCGCAGCTCCTACAGCCTTATTAATATTCTCATTTGCAGAATTCTTACCCTCATCCTGCTTACTTGCTACCCTCACCTCTTCCTGTCTTCTTCCTCCTTTAGTATTATTCCACCCACCCACTTTTCTCTCTCCCTCCTTTCTTCTTGCTTTCTTCATCTCTTCCTATTCTCACTCTTTTTTTCCAATCCAACACCATTCACTAACATACCTTCTCATACCTCTTCCTATTTTCCTGTTCCCTTGTTTCCCTTCTCTCCATTTTTCCTTTACCCAATCAGTCGTTGCTCTATCCAATTTCCTCTTACCATTGTCCTTTCCTCTTACCTTTTTCTTTCCACCGTTATTCCCATTCTTCTCATTCCCACACTATTAACTTTTATTCTCTCTCATTCCCCCATTTCCTAGGATTTCCTTATGATCCAGACCTTCTTGCTTCTCGTCTCTTCCTTTACTTCTTAATTTTATTTTCTCATTAACCATCCTCTTTCTTTTCCTCTCTCTCTCTCTCTCTCTCTCTCTCTCTCTCTCTCTCTCTCTCTCTCTCTCTCTCTCTCTCTCTCTCTCTCTCTCTCTCTCTCTCTCTCTCTCTCTCTCTCTCTGTCTGTCTGTCTGTCTGTCTGTCTGTCTCTCTCTCTTTCTCTCTCTCTCTCTCTCTCTCTCTCTCTCTCTCTCTCTCTCTCTCTCTCTCTCTCTCTCTCTCTCTCTCTCTCTTTCTTTCTTTCTCTCTCTCTCTCTCTCTCTCTCTCTCTCTCTCTCTCTATCTCTCTCCTCTCTCTCTCTCTCTCTCTCTCTCTCTCTCTCTCTCTCTCCTCTCTCTCTTTACACAGGGTTGACAAGGTTAAGGATCCCTAGCTTTATTGACAAGCTAAGAGCTGTTACCTACATCAGCTCATTTGAAAGCATTTTTATTGTTATGAGACATACAAGTAGGGAACAGGATGAAGTTGGAGCCATCTGTGGGCCAGCATTTTCATTTGATCAACTGTGTTCCATACTCGAGTCATCCTTGGTATATATGATCTCAGATGGAGTGATGTTCTGGAGAAGGGTACAGCCAGAGTGAAGTTGCTGCTGTCTGCCCGTCTTGTGGCATAAAAGCTTGTTTCACGCTGTCCTCGAAGTGGATCCAAGTGTGGTACTTTGACAATATTGGCCTTGTACATAGCAGTAAGGCCACCCACATCCCTCCTGTGTTGAAGGTTCTGCTGAAATGACAGATCTATCCAGGATGGGTCCAGGCGAGAGATGACACGTCTTGCTTTGTTCTCTACTCTGTCAAGCAGTCGCAGATGAGAGGGGGGGCAGGCAAACCAGGAAAGTGGAGCATACTCAAGGTGTGAGCGTACTTGTGCCTCGTACAGAATCTTGCAACCCCTACTGTCAAGCAGATGCGAGATACGGCGAAGTGCTGTAAGCTTCCTGGCTGCCTTGTTTGCTAGATTTACAACATGGCTCTTCATGGTTAGTTTGGAGTCAAATTTCACCGCAAGAATATCAACTTCTTCTCCAGGTGCCAACACCCTCCCATTCATCCTTACTACTGCACCAGCATTACCATCACGGTGCCTAGAGAAGATCATCCTTTGCGTTTTCTCAGGTCCAAATGTTACTTGCCATCTATTTCCCCAAGCTGATATAGCTCTTAGCTGGTGATTGACGTAGCTTAGAGCAGCTGGCATTTCTTCTCTTGGATAAGTGAATGTCAGTGTACAGTCATCTGCATATGCATGTGATTCTGGGATGAGATGAAGAAGGTCGTTGAAGTAGACATTCCATAACAATGGACCCAGCACGCTTCCTTGTGGAACACTTGCCCCAATAGGATGTCTTGCTGATTCCGTTCCATTGAGAACTACACTTAGAGATCTACCATGAAGGTAATCACTGAGGAGACATAGCGTAGAGCCTGCAATTCCCTGAAGCCATATTGACGATCACAAAGTAGTGAGTGGTAGTCAAAAAACTGTCATTTGTCTTGAGATTATTGTCTCAAGGATCTTACCAGTGATTGACAGGAGTGACACTGGTCTGTAGTTGCTAATTTCTGCTCTGCTCTTCTTTTTGTGAACAGAGACTACATTTGCCTCTTTCCACAGAGAGGGCCATTTACACTGTACTAGGCAGTGCTGAAAGATGCGAGTTAGAGGTGCTGCTAGCTGGTCTGCACATCTCAGCAATCTTGGGCTCAACTTGTCTGGGCCCACAGCATTTTCTTGGTCAAGTGATTTAAGAAGGAAATGCACCTCCTCATGCCTTATTGTCACCACTGACAGTTTTGACACAGTTCTTGCAGCTAGCCAAGGAGGGTCCCTTGCTGGATCAGGAACTTGCATTTTGGTAGCAAAGTGTTCAGCAAAGAGGTCTGCCTTCTCTTGACTACTAGTAGAGGTGGTCCCATCCTGTCGATTTATAGGTGGAATGAGTTCATCAGGCAGATAACCTTGTCTGTCCTTGACCAAGGACCACCAGGTTTTGGAGCCTACCCTACCTGATGCTAGCTTTCTTTTTGTATCCACCTCCCATTTAGCAATGGCCCACTTTTGAACGTCACCCATATGCCTACAGGCTTGCCTGTGCAAGTTCCTGTTATAGGTGGTAGGATGTCTCTTATACCTTCGCCATGCTTTGTACTTAGCAGTAGCAGCCTCTCTGCAACGAAAGCCAAACCAAGGCTGATCTGTACGCTTCATCACATATTGCCGGTGAGGAATGTGTTCTTGTTGTAGATTAAGGATGTGTCCAGTGAAGGCTTTCACTTGGTTGTCAACATCCCCTTGGAGAAGAGCATTCCAATCGGTGGTGGCGAGCTCAGAGCAAAGGGCTGGCCAATTACCTCTTTCCCATAGCCAGGTTGTGCGTGTGGACTCCTCACCTCGTTCTATTGGGATCTTAAGTGTCGTGAAAACAGCCTTGTGGTCAGACGATCCAATGTAGCCGAGGGGTTGACAAGTGACTATGCCTTCTGCCAGATCACTCACTACTGGGTCAAGGGAGGAGCCAGAGATGTGAGTAGGGAAATCAACAAAGTTTCTCATGTTAAATACTGCAAGAAGGTCATCAAAGTCCCTCTGTCTCTGTCTGTCTGTCTGTCTGTCTGTCTGTCTCTCTCTCTCTCTCTCTCTCTCTCTCTCTCTCTCTCTCTCTCTCTCTCTCTCTCTCTCTCTCTCTCTCTCTCTCTTCCTCCCTCCATCCCTCCCTCCTAAATTTTCTTTTCCCCGTTTCCTCTAGCTACATTTCTCCAACCCTTCCCTTCTCATTTATTCTTTTCCCTCCCTCCCTTTCTTTCCCCTCCCTCTATCCTTCCCTATTTTCTTCCCTCACTCTCCCTTTCTTTCCCCTCCCATTTCCATCCTCTTGTTCCTTCCCTCACGCCATTTCCTTCCCCTCCCTCTACCCTCCCGTTATCCTCCCCCTCGCTCTCCCTTCCCTCCTTCCCAACCAGGAAGGTCCCCTTGAGAACAGGACGAGTATTGAAAATTGATAAAGCTTCAAGAGTACTTCATACGTCGTCAATTCTTGGAGGACACGAGTGGCAATTGAACTTCAACTCGTGATGGATATCTGACAATTTTTATATTTTTATTGCTCATTGAAGTGAAATATCAATTTGAATTCCACATTTCCCTTCTGTGAGTATTTTCTTCCTGATAATGTTTGCCCTTTGTGCATTGTATATTGTGGGAATTAAGGGAGATATGTTATTACTGAATTACTGAAGTTTTTCCCCCGTCGTTATTACTATTATAATAAAGAAGAAGCGCTAAACCACAAGGGCTATACAGCGCTCCCCCCCCCCCTTATTACTGTCTTTTTTTTTTGTTCCTCGTATTGTCTATCATTATTAACCTTTCATTTCATTTATTATCTTTTTTCTTCGTTGTACTACAGGATTTCTTATACAGGTCTTCCGTATAGGGCAATTTTTTGTAAATGTTATTTAAAAAGCGCATTCAAATTTTAACTACGCGTGAGAAAACCTCCGTTGAAGGCGCAGGTCAACTCTGGTCGCACTTTCTCTCAGGAGCTTCCTGAGGTATCTGACTGCGTACAAAAAGGCATCTTTTGCAGCTGTCATTTTTATTATTATTATTTTGTCTCTCGTGTTCTTCTTAACATCTATTTTTAACTTTATCATCATCTACCTTTTTTCAGTTGTATACTAAAATTGTGAATGTTGTATTCGGCTGTAAGCTAATTTGAGACGGGTCTAAGAGAGGATAATTATGCTGATTCTCTTCACCAGAGAGCGCCTTGGTGATGGTGAAGGGCTCGTGAATCGAGGGGTCGGGATGAACTTTGTCTTTCTAAAGTTTTGTCCGATTACCTCCTGCTCAGTGGACTGCTGTGTGGTCCTCGCGGTTTGAGTGCTTCCAGGTAAATATAATAATAAATATAATAAGGAGGGGTGTTAATGTTGCAGTTTAAAAACTGTAGTGTAAAGCACCCTTCTGGCAAGACAGTGATGGAGTGAATGATGGTGAAAGTTTTTCTTTTTCGGGCCACCCTGCCTTGGTGGGAATCGGCCGGTGTGATAATAAAATAAAAATAATTACGTACAATTATAAAATAATAATATTACTGGGTGCACTGGCCGGTACCCAGACCCTGGTACAGTGTGGGTACTGGCCAGTACCCACACTCGGGCACAGTGTGGGTACTGGCTTGAATTACAGTGAGGACAAGAATTATCACAGGTTAAAGAACTTGTTGTATTAATAAGAGAAAAGTAGTAGACGCTAATGTGTAAAAAGAGAAAATTAACAGCAGTTAGACTTTTGCAGTAAGATAAAAAAACAGAGAAAAATTACTCTTATTGTATAAGAGCATATTAGCAGCGGTCAATTACTCGTGTAATATAATTAAGAGGAAATAGGTAGCAGTTACTGCGCAAAACTTCTTGGGTCTCTAAAATGTTCCTGCGGTCGTTACCTTTTTTAAAGTGTGTTAGGGTGATTAAAAGAGACAGTGTGTACCAGATGGTGTCAGGTGTTCTCTCTCTCTCTCTCTCTCTCTCTCTCTCTCTCTCTCTCTCTCTCTCTCTCTCTCTCTCTCTCTGCTCTCCAACTTCTTTCTTCTCATCTTCTATTATTTTCCTCTTTCCTCTTTTTCTCCCATTTTTTTTTTATCTCCTCACCTTTCCCTTTTTTACCTTTTCCTCTTTTCTCATCTTCTTTCTCAAATTTCCTCTCTTGTTATCTCATCTCTTTCTGTCCTCTTTTTCACTCGTCTTCCTGATTCTCTCCTCTCGTCTTCTTGCCTTCTTACCCGCTCTTCTTCCTGTTTTCTTCCTCCTCTTTCTCGTCTCTCCTTTTCCTCTTCTCTCATATTTTTCTCTTTTTCCTAGTCTTCCTCTCCCTTTTTTTTCTACTATTCCTCTCTTCTTCCTCTTTTCATGCCCTCCTCCTCTTCTGTCTATTAACTCCTGCTCCCCTTCTTTCTTTGTTGCCTTCCCTTCCCCACCCTCCCTTCTCCATCCTCATCGTCTCTCATCTTCCATTTCAGTTTTGTCTTCCACTTACCTGCTTCTTCCTCAATACACTTCCTCCTCTTTCTTTCTCTATTCCATCCCTCTCTATTTATTCTACGCCTTCCTCTCTATACTCTCCTTTCCCTCAGCTCCCCATATTTCCCTTCCAATTCTTCGTCTGAGCTTCAAGAGAAGAGGGACTCAGTAGCTTGGCTCCCCACGAGCCTCGAGGGGCTGGGATATAGCCAGGTTGGTCCCACATGAGCATAACCTGTTGTGTTCCCCTCCACCGAGAATTATTACATGGATGTCTCATGTTTGGCTAGCGCAGAATTCATCTTAGAATTTTTAGTACCTCTCGTTTTGCTTTCTTATAAATTCTGTGTTTATTTACTCCAGGATTGTTTGAAGCATTGGAAGCTGAAATATGTGTCAGTCGGAAGAATAAATAATCATATTTTATGTATTAAGAACAGTCAACATTTATTGAAATATAATATTATATTGTTAATTATGAGAGTGGAACAGGATGTTGAGTAAAAAGGTCTATATATATATATATATATATATATATATATATATATATATATATATATATATATATATATATATGTATATATATAATATATATATATATATATATATATATATATATATATATATATATATATATATATATATATATATATATATATATATATATATATATATATATATATATATATATATATATATGAACACCAAAACAGTTTTCGTTATATGTTTAAATAACCACTGATACGTTCATTAATGATAATAATAATTATATAAGCACATATTTGTTATTTCTTTACTCCTCTCCTCAGACTTCAAACTTGAGACAATTTGTATGTGTAAGTCATCCATATTAATCTTAATTAACATTTAACGCTTTCCTTAAAAACCTGAAGAGGTGAACAGAAATAACTTCCATCATTTCGCTAATAGTGTTCAGTTTATACTATGAATCTTCTCTTCGATATGATTTTTACCTACCGTATTTTCCGGCATATAAGACGCGACTTTTTTCAACAAAAATTATTGGAAAATCAGCCTGCGTCTTATATGCTCAAGGTCAGGGTCAAGTGTAGACTTTGAGTTTCACTGTAGCGTAAAGTAAGAGAATAATTAACCTTTAAATATCATTACTGATATATCGGTATGATATTTAACCAGTTGGCACCTTATACGCCAGGAAATACGGTAATAATAATTACAATTATAAAAATAATTATAGAATAATAGCAGGACTAGAAGGGCAAAATGTAAGAGTCGTCGCCACCAGTGTGACTGTGACTACAGTCAGTCCATAACAAGCCAGGGATGATGATGGACTTGTAAACAAACTCGACCCTTCCTTGTTGAGTTGGTCATAATTTAATTATGACCCTCGTCAGGGCAGTGTTGGTGACCAGTGTGATAATAAAGTTCATCCCATCCCTTCCTGTACATACTCCCTTCCATTCTCACCCTTTCTTGCCACCCTCCATTCCCACCTTTCCTTGCCACCCTCCCTTGCCACCCTGTTCTCCAATCTGTAATGTCTTAATGATTATACAGAATTCCCCGTATCTGATTTCCATTTAATGGGTAAGTTGCCTAGGGAGGAAAAGGGGGAAGGGGTGAGAGAGGAGAATGAAGGGAGAAGAGGGAGGGAGGGAAGAGAATTTGCCTAGCATTGAATGAAAAGTGAGCAGGATAAAGGGAAAATGGGGCTCGGAAAAAAGGAAAAAGGAAGTGGGAGTAAAGAAGAGAAGGAGAGAGGAGAGCACATATGGGAATGGAGTGAGAAAGTAAGGGAGCAGAAGAATGGGGAGGAGGGGTGATAGACCAGTAGGAAGGGGGCTAGGGAGGTAGAGAGGACTGGGGAGAGGTGTGAGTGGAATATGATGGTGGGTGTTGGGTGTTTGGTGGTGGGTGATGGGTGGTGGGTTTGGGGAGATGGGTGGTCTTCCTGGAGTTTATCTAGGGGGTATTCCGGGGATCAACGGCCAAGCGCCTCGGTCCAAGACCAGGCCTCCCGGTGGATCAGGGCCTGATCAACCAGGCTGTTACTGCTGGCCGCACCTAGTCCAACGTACGAACCACAGCCCGGCTGATCTGGCACCGACTTAAAGTATCTGCCCAGCTCCCTCTTGAAGGCAACCGGGGGCCTATTGGTAATTTCCCTTATGCATGATGGTGGATGGGTTTTGGGTAGATGGTGGTGGGTGGAGGATAGTATGTGGGGTGGTGGGTGGAGGATAGTGGGTGGGGGTGGTGGGTGGAGATTAGTGGGTGGGGGTGGTGGGTGGTGGATAGTGGGTGGGGTGGTGGGTGATGGTGGGTGTGGGGAAGTGAGGGGTGGTGGGTGTGGGATGGTGGGTGGTAGGTGGGTGGTGGGTGGATGGGTGTTGGGTGGTGGGCTATAAAGACAAAGAGGGGAGAGAAAGTTGAGACGGAAGAATGTCACTAAACACTGGTATCGACCCTTGTGTGTGGGTGCTGTTGTGGTCGTTGTTGTGGGCGTTGTTGGGGGTGGTGTTGTGGGTGCTGTGTGTGTTGTGGGTTTTGCTGTGAGGTGTTGCGGGTGCTACCATGGGTGTTTCTGTGAGTGTTGTGGGTGTTGCTGTGGGTGTGGTGAGTGTCGTGAATTTTCCTGTGGGTGTTGAGGTTGTTGTGAGCGTTGCTGTGGGTGTTGTGTCGTGATTTTTGCCACAGGAGTTACTGTGGGTGTTGTGAATGATGTGGGTGTTGCTATGGGTGCTGGTAGTTTCATGCAGACACCACACAACACCATCAACCACACATCTAACTACCAACTAAAAATATCTCTTGAATTAAAAATTGGTTCTGTTACTTGGTTGGCTGGTTAATTGGGTTTCATGCCTATCTACCACTCGATAGCCATTAAGGGTACATGACCACCAGTCAAGTATAATTTAACTCTTAAAATAGAAACACAAGCAACTTAAAGAAACATGGTGAAATATACAGCTTTTGTTTCACAATATTTCCTGTTTCCGTGTTTCCTTCAGACTCCATGTGTCCTTCAGTCTATGTGTCCGGTCTCCATGTGTCCTGTCTCCATGTGTCCTTCAGTCTCCACGTGTCCTTCAGCCTGCATGTGTCCTGTCTCCACGTGTTCTTCAGTCTCCATGTGTCCTCTCACCATGTGTCGTTCAGCCTCCACGTATCTAGTTTTCTTGTGGATGATTGCGGTCAATATATTAGTGAACATTTACACTAATACCATCATATCTCTTATATAAATTGAAACTATAATCATTTGTATTTTTATTATCCAAGACTCGTAAATAAATGCATTTACTAGGAATTAAAGCCTGTCGATTACACGAGGGTCATTAAGGCTGACTGTTCACCACCAGTCAATGATACTTTATTGGTGGTGAACAGTGTAAAAACAGTGTCTAGGTGGATGAACACGGAGAGATAAAGATGTCTCCGGGTAAAACATACACAGAGACGCACACCTCTCACTGCATATACACTGAAAGATACACTAGGCTTAATATATATATATATATATATATATATATATATATATATATATATATATATATATATATATATATATATACACACACACTCACCGCTCAGGTATACACAAATACAGTTACATAGATTTTCATACAAAGTAGCATGTGTGTAGAGAACTTAGGATAACCAAAAAAGTCAGACAGAGTAATTTATTTCCATTGGGGTTCTTTGTATTTGAACTAAGAGATAAACACCTCTCTGAGTACATACAATGAGAGATTTACGTCTCTCGACGTATATACGCTGATGTACACTTCTCAACGTACATAACCTGTCGCATACAAGTGTGTGTCGATTACCTTTCACTCAGAAAGTCTACACTATAAGTAATTTCTATTAATATCCGCTGAATTACATTTTATTTTTCATTAATTTATTTATGGATAATTTATGTAATTACATTGAAATTTGGATTATGTTAATTGCACTCTAGTTAATTAATGTAGGAAGAGACAACGGGTAATTAAGTTTATAGCATAGATAAATAAGTTTGTTAACATTGTTGATTATTGTAAATGAGGTCTGAAATAATTACCTTAACATCTCGGATAATAGACCGTTCCCGAGTCACTTTCTCTGGTTAAATATATTCGAAATAATTTGACTTGAATTATTAATATATTTATAAAATATTTTTTATAATAATAATAATAATAATAATAATAATAATAATTATAATAATAATAATAATAATAATAATAATAATAATAATAATAATAATAGTATTATTAATATTATTATTATTATTATTATTATTATTATTATTATTATTATTATTATTATTATTATTATTATTATTATTATTATTATTATTACTATTATTATTATTATTATTATTATTATTACTATTATTATTATTATTATTATTATTATTATTATTATTGTTACACGATGTTGTTTAGATTTTATGAAAAAAATATTAATTTAATCTGTGTTTAAACCAATTTTGAAACTGGATTTTTTATCACTACATAATGATGACCAGGTGTGCTCACCTAGTTGTGGTTGCAGGGGTCGAGTCATAGCTCCTGGCCCCGCCTCTTCACTGGCCGCTACTGGGTCACTCTCCCTGAACCATGAGCTTTATCATACCTCTGCTTAAAGCTATGTATGGATCCTGCCTCAACTACATCGCTTCCCAAAATACTTCCTAACATCCTTGTGATCCATCTGTGTTTTCAGCTTTCAACTGTGTCCCCTTGTTGCTGTGTCCCATCTCTGGAACATTCTGTCTCTGTCCACCTTGTCAATTCCTCTCAGTACTTTATATGTCGTTATTATGTCCTCCCTATTTCTCCAGTCCTCCAGTGTCGTCAGGTCGATTTCCCTTAACCTCTCCTCTTAGGTCATGTGTGTGTGTACTCACCTAATTCACCTAATTGTGGTTGCAGGGGCCGAGACTCAGCTCCTGGCCCCGCCTCTTCACCGACCGATACTAGGTCCTCTCTCCCCCTGCTCCATGAGCTTTATCATACCTCGTCTTAAAACTATGTATAGTTCCTGCCTCCACTACATCGCTTGCCAAACTGTTCCACTTCCTAACTACTCTATGACTAAAGAAATACTTCCTAACATCCCTTTGACTCATCTGAGTCTTCAGCTTCCAATTGTGACCCCTTATTTCTGTGTCCCATCTCTGGAACATGTCTCTGTCCACCTTGCCTATTCCACGCAGTATTTTGTATATCGTTATCATGTATCCCCTGACCCTCCTGTCCTCCAGTGTTGTCAGACCGATTTCCCATAACCTTTCTTCATAGGACATTCCCCTTAGTTCTGGAACTAGCCTTGTTGTAAACCTTTGCACTTTCTCTAATTTCTTGACGTGTTTGACCAGATGTGGGTTCCAAACTGGTGCTGCGTACTCCAGTATGGGCCTGACGTACACAGTGTATAAAGCCTTGAACGATTCCTTACTGAGGTACCGGAACGCTATTCTCAGGTTTGCCAAGTGCCCATATGCCGCAGCAGTTATCTGGTTAATGTGTGCTTCTGGCGATGTACTCGGTATTATACTCACTCCTAGGTCTTTCTCCTTGAGTGAGGTTTGCAGCCTTTGGCCTTCTAGCCTATACTCTGTCTGCGGTCTTCCTTGCCCTCCTCCTATCTTCATGACTTTGCATTTGGCGGGGTTAAATTCTAGGAGCCAGTTTCTGGACCACACATCCAGCCTGTCCAGGTCTCTTTGTAGACCTGTCTGGTCCGCGTCTGATTTAATCCTCCTCATTAACTTCACGTCATCTGCAAACAGGGACACTTCTGAGTCTGTCCCTTCCGTCATGTCGTTCACATATACCAAGAATAGCACTGGTCCCAGGACTGACCCCTGTGGGACCCCGCTCGTCACTGGCGCCCACTGTGATACCTCATCACGGACCATGACTCGCTGCTGCCTCTCTGTTAGGTATTCTCTGATCCATTGCAGTGCCCTTCCTGTTATACGTGCCTGTTCCTCTAGCTTCTGTACTAATCTCTTGTGAGGAACTGTGTCGAAGGCCTTCTTGCAGTCCAAGAACATGCAATCAACCCACCCCTCCCTCTCATTTCTTACTTCAGTTACCTTGTCATAAAACTCTAGTAGGTTTGTGACACAGAATTTGCCGTCCATGAATCCGTGCTGGCTGTCGTTTATAATCTTGTTCCGCTCCAGGTGCTCCACCACTCTCCTCCTGATAATCTTTTCCAAGACTTTGCATAATATAGATGTCAGTGACACTGGTCTATAATTTAGTGCTTCATTTCTGTCTCCCTTCTTAAAGATGGGGACTACATTTGCCTTCTTCCATACTTCAGGTAGTTGCCTAGTTTCAAGGGAAGTGTTGATGATTTTGGTTAGTGGCACACGTAGTGTCCCTGCTCCCTCTCTAAGGACCCATGGAGAGATGTTGTCCGGTCCCACCGCCTTTGAGGTATCAAGGTCACTTAGGAGCTTCTCAACCTCCTCCTCAGTTGTGTGTAATTCATCCAACACTTGTTGATATATCTCTTGTTGCTATACCCCACTGTTTTGTCTTCCCGTCCGTGTGTGTGTGTGTGTGAACCAGGTATGTACTGCATCCCAAAATTCCTCTTTTTCTTTTGCCTCCTCACTTGACATAATTGTAATCTGATATATTAAAAAATGTAATAAACAAGTAATTCGCAAGCAGCACACAAATAATACATAAATAATACACGAGCAATACAGCCAAAATTAATTTTAAACACCACAAAACCTTAAAATGCTTAATGCAGTTGCAATGAAGATAAAGCCTATAGTTCTACCCATTAACAAGATTCAATTATACATTCCAACACACAAAAGGAAATTTGTATTGTTGCGTCCTAAAGGGATTGAATTCCACATTACTGCAAGTTCTAGTGCGGGAATTATTGTGGTAAGTGTAGCAGCGTGGTCAGTCTGTTGCTTGTGTTGAAGCCTTCCCACCGTATCTCGATCATATGCCGCTATTGTGTGTATGTATGTGTGTGTGTGTGTGTGTGTGTATGTGTATGTGTGTGTGTATGTGTGTGTGTGTGTGTGTATGTGTATGTGTGTGTGTATGTGTGTGTGTGTGTGTATGTGTATGTGTGTGTGTGTGTATGTGTATGTGTGTGTGTATGTGTGTGTGTGTGTGTATGTGTGTGTGTGTGTGTGTGTGTGTGTGTGTGTGTGTGTGTATGTGTGTGTGTGTGTATGTGTATGTGTGTGTGTATGTGTGTGTGTGTGTGTATGTGTGTGTGTGTGTGTGTGTGTGTGTGTGTGTGTGTGTGTGTATGTGTGTGTGTGTGTGTGTGTGTGTGTGTGTGTGTGTGTGTGTGTGTGTGTGTATGTGTATGTGTATGTGTATGTGTGTGTGTGTGTGTGTGTGTGTATGTGTGTGTGTGTGTGTGTGTGTGTGTGTATGTGTATGTGTATGTGTATGTGTGTGTGTATGTGTGTGTGTGTGTGTGTGTGTGTGTGTGTGTGTGTGTGTGTGTGTGTGTATGTATGTGCGTGTGTATGTGTGTGTGTGTGTGTGTGTGTGTGTATGTGTGTGTGTGTGTGTGTGTGTGTGTGTGTGTATGTGTATGTGTGTGTGTGTGTGTGTGTGTGTATGTGTATGTGTATGTGTATGTGTATGTGTGTGTGTGTATGTGTGTGTGTGTGTGTGTGTGTGTGTGTGTATGTATGTGCGTGTGTATGTGTGTGTGTGTGTGTGTGTGTGTGTGTATGTATGTGCGTGTGTATGTGTGTGTGTGTGTGTGTGTGTGTGTGTGTGTATGTGTGTGTGAGTGCGAGTGTGAGCGTGAGTGAGAGTGCATGTAAAAATAATCTAGAACTTCATATTTAGAATATCACACATTTTTAGTGGGAGCTCAACGCTTTTATTGCCGAACTTTATTTTTCACGTATTTTTTCCTCTCTCATATTTAATAGCTATGCTCAGATTTGCTCTTTTCTGCTCTTAGTTTTATGAGATTTTTTGTTTTACCTCGCCTTATCTTTATTATCTTGTTTATCTTTTATCTTGTCTGTGACAAGTTAACTGGCTTATATCTCAGCCAAGTAATTTCTTTTTCATGGCTTCCAAGTACTTGATGTTCAACCTGTCTATGATGTTTCGACTACTGTCTTATTATTGGAAGTAACTGTTCAAACCCTGCTTTTTTTTAAAGCAGGTTTGTATTTTGTAACACTTTCTTGGTACAGCCCAAGCCTCATGGACCAAAAAAGCGGAATATATCAAATATATATATATATACCTCTGGTGTAAATTGTGGGACCCATAGCCTCGGAGAAGTGGATAAAAAGGCTTCAAGGAAGAATATTTGGATTTCTTCCTGAAGCCGTTTGAATATTCCACTTCCCCTACCACCCCATCTTTTAATATATTTTTTTTTTTGCCGAGAAAAGGGCTCAGCGACTAGTCGAAATATATTTTGCTTTCTTATGTCTTATGTTCCCTCTCCATTATTTTTTTTTTCTTTGTCGTCTAAATATTATCTTCCAACATTAACTTTAATAGAGCACTGACTAGATGGATTCTGAGACATATAGTATAAAGACACTTTGTGTAGAGCAAACGATTACTGACATTAAACGTATCGCTCTAATAAGAGCTTCATCAGGCTCTACATAGAGCGAGAAGCCATCTCACATAAAGGTTTGCATGATCGCACTTGGATATGTAACAAGAGACGCGTAAGCAACACTAGGACATATTTACGTAGAAAAACGTTTCGGTCCCGTGACCTTGATGACTTAGAAGTAATCAAGGTCCCACAACTAAAGCGCTTACTAATTTTGTCTTAGCTTTTGCTTACGTATTTCTTTTAATTAAATGATTTGGAAACCATGATTAAGTTTATCTAGGGAACCTTGATTCTGTCAGACGAGGAGGAACCTTGAAAAAAAAAAAAAAAACAGTACGAGAAATTTAATAAATAATTTATTTTGGCAATTCAAACTCATCAATGTGTCCATTAAGATTATCACTTCGTTGTGTATTGCTGATTTAATTTGTAAAATAAAGCTCTTTACTCAAATATTCTTGGTTATTATTCAGACGTCATCATAATTTACAATAAATGTAAATGAGCTTTTAAAATGATCGAATGTGATAAGTATTTTCTCTGTATAATACATTAATGTTAATGTGATAATGACTCTGAGTTAATATTATGAAACATGCAAGAATATGAACGTATATTGTGAGAAATATACAAGTATATTATGAAAAATATACAAGTATATTATGAAAAATATGCAAATATATTATGAAAAATATACACTTGAAAAATATGCAAATATATTATGAAAAATATACAAGTATTTATGAAAAATATACTCTTATATTATGAAAAAATTCAAGAATATTATGAAAAATATACAAGTACATTATGAAAAATATGCAAATATATTATGAAAAATATACAAGTATTCATGAAAAATATACACTTATATTATGAAAAAATTCAAGAATATTATGAAAAATGTACAAATATACTAATAAAAATATACAAGTGTATTATGGACAAAGTATATCTGTTTACCCTTAATAACCCCTACTATTTAACAGATGTTTTTCTGTGGTAGTATTGTAGAATATTGATTAACTTCTCTACATTTTTGACGCCCGCATCAGATAATTTCAGTGGCTAGCGCTCTCTAAGGGTACCACAAGGGATTTAGGGTAACGAGATTATAAAAACGTGATTAGGGTAACAGCTGACTGGTTTATTGAGTTTAAAGTCGATCGACTGCACGGAGGAGAGTCATTAAAGCTGCATGTAACCCATTCACCACCAGTCAAGGATATTTTGATCTTAAAATAGGGATTAGAGTAAATTCTCAAGAGTATATTCACACTTCAAGACATTTATCGCTGTAGCCTTGTGGCAAAAGCTAGGAACTTATGCTCTTAACTGTCCTCTTACAATGGAAGAGAAAGAGAGAGAATTTAAAGATAATGCATGAACGTCTGGCATACTACTTCAGATATAATACGGCACTATAG
>NC_091312.1:13224183-13229183 GCF_038502225.1 Cherax quadricarinatus
TGATATATATTTCTTTCGTTAGGTTCAGAATGATTTTTTTGAAATTATTGCATACACAAATTTTCGCTTGCATTTATTCGGCAAGAAAAGCATTGCTATTTAAGCCAAAAATCACAAGGTTTACCTATTCGGCACGACATTATATATATATATATATATATATATATATATATATATATATATATATATATATATATATATATTATATATATATATATATATATATATATATAAATATATATATATATATATATATATATATATATATATATATATATATATATATATATATATATATATATATATATATATATATCTTTCTTTCTTTCAACACACCGGCTGTATCCCACCGAGGCGGGGTGGCCCAAAAGGAAAAACGAAAGTTTCTCCTTTTACATTTAGTAATATATACAGGAGAAGGGGTTACTAGCCCCTTGCTCCTGGCATTTTAGTTGCCTCTTACAACACGCAAGGCTTACGGGGGAAGAATTCTGTTCCACTTCCCCATGGAGGTAAGAGGAAATAAACAAGAACTAGAAAGAAAATAGGAGAATACCCAGAGGAGTGTGTGTATATATATGCTTGTACATGTATGTGTAGTGTGACCTAAGTGTAAGTAGAAGTAGCAAGACGTACCTGAAATCTTGCATGTTCATGAGACAGAGAAAAGGACACCAGCAATCCTACCATCATGTAAAACAATTACAGGCTTACATTTTACACTCCCTTGGCAGGACGGTAGTACCTCCCTGGGTGGTTGCTGTCTACCAACCTACTACCTATATATATATATATATATATATATATATATATATATATATATATATATATATATATATATATATATATATATATATATATATATATATATATATATAAGGAGGGGTGTTAATGTTGCAGTTTAAAAACTGTAGTGTAAAGCACCGTTCCGGCAAGACAGTTATGGAGTGAATGATGGTGAAAGTTTTTCTTTTTCGGGCCACCCTGCCTTGGTGGGAATCGGCCAGTGTGATAATAAAATAAAAAAATATATTTATATATATATATATATATATATATATATATATATATATATATATATATATATATATATATATACATATATATATATATATATATATATATATATATATATATATATATATATATATATAGGAGAAAAGAAAAGTTATAGAGTGAGTCTGTGATGACAAGGGAGGAAGGAAGATAATGGAAACGGAGACAAAAGGAAAAGACATCCCGATAAAGAAGAAATTAAAAACCTTTATTCCTTAATTCCCTTTACTGTAACCAGACAAAGAAAGATTGAGAGTTTAGAGAGACAGACAGACAGACAGACAGACAGACAGACAGACAGACAGACCGACAGACAAACGAGGATAAGAAAATATACCGAGTGAATATAAAATAAGACGAAGCGAAATGGATAATTGAACGTAGGTGGTGAGGAAGGAGGAGGTAATAGAGCTGTGGATGGAAGTTGAGAAGAGACTCATAGTCAAGAGAATACCTTTTTGATAGAATGATATGGAGACAAGTTAAATTCTACTGAAGGATACATAGAGCGAGGCAGAGAAGATATAAGAGGAGAAACACAGAGCAAAGAAAACTTTGTAAAGAATCGTAACAAAAAAAAAAGAATTTGAAACTCGTCAGGGAAAATACAGAAGTAAGACGAGCAGGAAATTGATAATCAGGAGACGGAAGGAGAGGACGAGGAGGAGGAGGAGGCGAACGAGTGGGAAGAAAAGAAAGAGAAGGAGAATTATAAAATGGTAGGAATCTTGCACACACGAGAAAATAGAGAAGACAAGGAATTTTATTTGTAATAAGCTTTCTCATTCTTATGAAAGAACATGTCGCATCTTTAACAATATGTCACATTCGTAGTAAAAAAAAAATGCGTCGCATTCACATCAAACATGTCGTCCACATGTAGGAACATGTATGAGACTCGTGTCAAACTTGCCGTCCACATGTATGGACTTGCTACATTTGTAACAAATATATCGCATTTGTACTACATTTGGACACGTATGAACATGTGTCATACCCGTAGCAGAAATTTTGCCCAACTGCGCTCCAAAAAAAAAAAAAAAAAAAGAGATAACCTCGTGATTATATTATGAAAGTAATCTTTGCTAAGTAAATAATTATCGCTTTCATTATCTTCCTAAGTACACTAGTACTAAAATTATTATAATAGTGTTTTTTTAAAGCTTATCTACCGGTTGCAGTTACTTGCTAAATGAATTATTTTATATTTAAATTATTTTTTAATGTACTTACCTTATTACGCGATAAGAATTACTATTGTTATTTGTATTATTATTATTAGTAGTAGTATTAGTAGTAGTAGTAGTAGTGGTAGTAGTAGTAGTAGTGGCGGTATTTACCTAATTTTATACTGATAAATAATGTAAATTGCACCAACCCCTCTCCTGGTGCGCGCGGGTGTGTGTGTGTGTGTGTGTGTGTGTGTACTCACCTATATGTACTCACCTATATGTGGCTGCAGGGGTCGAGTCATAGCTCCTAGCCCCGCCTCTTCACTGGTCGATACTAATTCACTCTCTCCCTGCTCCATGATATTTGTCATACCTCTTCTTAAAGCTATTTATGGAACTTGCTTCCACTACTTCACTCTTCAGATTATTCCAGTTCCTGACAACTCTAAGACTAAAGAAATACTTCCTAACATCCCTATGACTCATCTGGGTTTTTAGTTTCCAATTGTGTCCCCTTGTTTCTGTATCCCATCTCTGAAACATTCGATCCTTGCCCACGTTGTCAATGCCTCTTAGTATTTTATACATTGTTATCATGCCCCCTCTATCCCTCCTATCCTCTAGTGTCATCAGGTTGAGTTCCCTTAACCTCTCCTCATAAGACATACCCCTCAGTTCCGGGACTAATCGTGTTGCAAATTTTTGCACTTTCTCCAATTTCGTGACGTGTTTGACTAAGTGAGGGTTCCATACTGGCGCTGCATATTCCAGTATAGGCCTTACGTACACTGTGTACAATATCGTGAATGACTCCTTACTCAGATGTCTAAACGCCAATCTCAGGTTTGCCAATCTCCCATGTGCTGCAGCAGTTATTTGATTGATGTGTGCCTCAGGGAACATGTTCGCTATAATGCTTACCCCAAGATCCTTTTCTTTAATTGACGTTTGCAGCTGTTGGTTTCCTAACCTGTACTCCGTCTGCGGTCTTCTGTGTCCTTCCCCAATCTTCATGACCTTACACTTACTGGGGTTAAACTCCAGGAGTCATTTGTGGGACCATACTTGTAGGTTGTCCAGATCCCCTTGTAATCTTAACTGATCCTCTCCCACTTGTATTCTCCTCATCAGTTTCACATCATCAGCGATCAGTGACACTTCTGAATCTATTCCTTCCACCATGTCATTCACGTATACAAGAAACAGCACCGGGCCTAGGACTGAACCTTGTGGAACCCCACTCGACACATTCGCCCACTCCGACACTTCAGCACGTACCAACACACGTTGTTTCCTTCCTCTTAGGTATTCCCTGATCCATTGCAGTACTTTCCCCTTTATTCCTGCCTGCTCCTCTAATTTTTGCACCAGTCTGTTGTGTGGTACTGTGTCAAAAGCCTTCTTGCAATCTATAAAGATGCAATCTACCCATCTCTCTCTCTCCTGTCTTACTTCTGTTACCTTATCGTAGAACTTAAGTAAATTTGTGACACAGGATTTCCCATCTCTGAAGCCATGCTGACTGTCATGTATGAGCCCAATCTTTTCAACGTGTTCCACTACTTTTCTCCTAATAATCTTTTCCATGACTTTACATACTATACAAGTCAGTGACACTGGTCTGTAGTTTAATGCTGCCTGTCTGTCCCCTTTCTTAAAAATTGGAACTACATGTGCTGTCTTCCACGCCTCAGGCAACTGCCCTGTTTCGATAGATTTACTGAAGATTGCTGCTAATGGCACACAAATTTCCTCTGCTCCCTCTCTCAGTATCCATGGAGATGTGTTATCTGGGCCCACCGCCTTTGAGGTATCGAGTTCGTCTAGCAGTTTCTTCACCTCTACCTTGGTTAGATGTCTTGTGTCCAGCGCCTGCTGGTGCACCTTAGCTCCACAGTTTGCTGGAAGCATTCCTGACTCTATTGTGAATACTTCTCTAAATCTTTTGTTTAGTTCATCACATACTTCTTGGTCACTCTTCGTGAGCTCCCCTCCTTCTTTCCTCAGCCTGATTACCTGGTCCTTGACTGTTGTTTTTCTCCTAATGTGACTGTATAACAACTTTGGTTCAGATTTGGCTTTTGATGCTAAGTCGTTCTCGTATTGCCTCTGGGCCTCTCTCCTTATCCTTGCATATTCGTATTCGTTTCTGGTTCTTCTGCTCAGCTCCTTGTTTTCTTGAGTCCTTTGCCTTCTATACTTTTTCCATGCTCTCGCAGACTTGGCTTTGGCCTCTTTACACCTCCAATTAAACCATGGGCTCACTCTGGTCTTACCATTTTTTCTGTTGCCCTTTGGTATGAATCTTTCCTCTGCCTCCCTGCACTTAGTGGTTACTATTTCCATCATTTCATTTACTGTCTTTTCATCTAGTTCTCTTTCCCACTGCACTTCATGCAGGAAACTTCTTATTCCTATGTAGTCCCCTTTTTTGAAGTTTGGTTTTTCTCTTTGTTCTCGTGCTGCTGCATTCTCCACTGTTAACTCAACAAGATATTCAAAACTCAGGACATCATGATCACTAGCGCTAAGGGGTCTTTCGTGGGTTATATCCCTTATGTCTGAACTATTCAAGGTGAATATGAGATCCAGCCTTGCTGCAACATCCTCTCCTCTCTCTCTGGTTGTATCCCTAACATGTTGATGCATAAAGTTCTCCAATACAGTCTCCAACATTTTAGCCCTCCATGTTTCTGGTCCCCCATGTGGCTCTAGGTTTTTCCAGTCAATCTCTTTATGATTGAAATCCCCATTATAAACAATTTTGTCCTA
>NC_091312.1:13244183-13301683 GCF_038502225.1 Cherax quadricarinatus
TCGTTACATCAAATTATCTTTAAGTTACATATACTCTACCTTCCAATATGATTTTCTTTCTTAAAACTATATGTCTAAGAGATTTTTTTTAAATCTAGTTGTTTTTTGTGTGTATTACCAGCATCTAGACAAAAGTGCCTAGATGCTGGTAATATTCATAATGCCCATATCGATACTTGTGTCCAATGTAAATTTAATATTGAGGCCGCTGTAACCTAAATTTTTACTCACATGGCATCAATGTGGAAAAAATTATTCTCCATAACTGTTTATAAGTTTTTTAGTTAATTTTTAATAAGGTTAACATCTCCTGGATAATAAGTTTATATATATATATATATATAT
Organism: Cherax quadricarinatus; assembly: GCF_038502225.1. NCBI lineage: Eukaryota > Metazoa > Arthropoda > Malacostraca > Decapoda > Parastacidae > Cherax > Cherax quadricarinatus. Next base: position 13,244,529 of record NC_091312.1, read on the forward strand.
ATATATATATATATATATATATATATATATATATATATATATATATATATATATATATATATATATATATATATATATATATGTAGTACAGCCCAGGAGTCCCAAAGGCCTGTTATCCTGGGTGTAAAGGGAGCAAAATAAACACAGAAGAAAAACTTTTTACTTATTTTATCCTTCACCAATTTAGAACAGAAGTATGTACACTATATACACTATGTACAACACTAGGTATTAGTGCACTCCACAGTAAGCAAGGCAGAAGAGAAGCCACTAGAGAACAAACCGTGCTTCAACCAGCTCTAGAATGGGAATGACAAGGGCAGACGGGTGAGTGGTACCCACATCACCTCTGCAATTGCCAAAACCATCTTCTAATTGGCCGGAACCTGGGTACTAATTGAACGACGGGGCCCCATCGTCAACCCTTAGCCCCTGGTTCGCTGATTGGGGGAAATAGCCTGACTCACAAAATCGTAATGACACGATTGCAAACAAACCATACCCCGGCCGGGATTGAACCCGCGGTCAGAGAGTCTCAAAACTCCAGACCGTCGCGTTAGCCACTAGACCATATATATATATATATGTATATATATATATATATATATATATATATATATATATATATATATATATATATATATATATATATATATATATACATATATATATATATATATATATATATATATATATATATATATATATATATATATATATATATATATATATATATATATATATATATATATATATATATATATATGTGTGTGTGTATATATCCTATTCTCCGTCTTAATCTTAATTCTTTCAATAATAATATATTTATTTATTTATTTATTTGCATGCGTGAGCGTGTTTGATAGGAGTGAATAGAGACAAATGGTTTTTAATACTTGACGTGCTGTTGGAGTGTGAGCAAAGTAACATTTATGAAGGGATTCAGGGAAACCGGCAGGCCGGACTTGAGTCCTGGAGATGGGAAGTACAGTGCCTGCACTCTGAAGGAGGGGTGTTAATGTTGCAGTTTAAAAACTGTAGTGTAAAGCACCCTTCTGGCAAGACAGTGATGGAGTGAATGATGGTGAAAGTTTTTATTTTTCGGGCCACCCTGCCTTGGTGGGAATCGGCCAGTGTGTTAATAATAAAAATAATAAAAATATATTTATTTATTTATTTATTTATTTATTTATTTATTTATTTATTTATTTATTTATTTATATATTTACACATCGGCCGTCTCCCACCAAGGCAGGGTGGCCCGAAAAAGAGCTTTCATCATCATTCACTCCATCACTGTCTTATTAGAGGCGCGCTTACACTACCGTTATAAATCTGCAACATTAACACCCCTTCTTGGGTGCAGACACTGTACTTCCCATCTTTAGGAATCAAGTCCGGCCTGCCGGTTTCCCTGAATTCCTTCATAAGTGTTACCTAGCTCACACTCCAACAGCACGTCAAGTCCTAAAAACAATTTGTCTCCATTCGCTCCTGTCTAACACGCTCAGGCATGCTTGCTGGAAGTTTTGGTAATCCTGCATTTCCTCCTAATTTTCAAACTACGACTTCTCTGCATTATATCCACATTGCTCTCAGAACTGACATCTCCACTGCCTCCAGCCTTCTTCTTGTTGCAACATTCACCACTCATGTTTCACATCCATATAAGAGCGTTGATATAACTATACTCTCATACATTTCCCTCTTTGCTTCCATGGACAAAGTTGTTTGTCTCCATAGATTCCTAAGTGCATCACTCACCTTTTTCCTCTCTTCAATTCTATGATTCACCTCATCTTTCATAGACTCACCTGCTGACACACACACACACACACACACACACACACACACACACACACACACACACACACACACACACACACACGTGATCCATGCAGCTCTATATAACCATATATAACCACTCCTCAACGTAGCTGAGTAGTTACTGTGCTTCCCGCAATATCATAGTAACTAATGCAGTAGCTCGAGTGTGCCGGATATAGAATCGAGTTTACAAGACACTGGTAATTGCCAGATTATCTTTAGCACTTATCGGGTAATAAGCCCAAGTGGCATTCGTAGTTTACACGTATATCGACTCCTACGCTCGTAATCGTCTCCAATCGCATGTAATCATGTCCGGTGGAACTTAATCGTGTCCTCTCTTCAGGCTCGAACGATAATCGTATTGTTGAAGTGAGAGATAAAGTCATTATTGGCAGCTTCCAGCCATCTCCAGCAGTATCCTCCAAATCTCCAGCCCCTTCTTGCAATCTCCCACATTCATCCTAAAGTCCTTCCAGTCAATAGAAGAACGTTTTCAGTCAATTCCATTCAGGTGCAGCCACCTCAAGTTGTTTCCTGATGCCTTGGATGGCCTTGGAGGGAACGACTCGGCATTTGCTTTACGATGGTCGCTAATTAATTCATTCAAGGTTGTGAGATCTGTTAGTGATACAGGAATATCTGAAGGGTGGTGAGGGTGGTTATGATGGTGGTAGTTCTGGAAGTGACGGTGATGGTGGTTGTAGTGGTGGTAATGGTAGTGGTAATGATGGTGGTGATGGTGATTCTGGTAGTGATGGTTCTTGTAGTGGTGTTTATGGTGGTGGTGGTAGTGGTGGTTCTGGTAGCGATAGTGGGGGTGGTAGTGATAGTGGTGATGGTGGTAGTAGTGGTAGTAGTTGCAGTTCTTGTAATGGTAGTGTTGGTGGTGGTTCTGGCTGCAGCTCTTGTAGTGGTAGTGGTGGTGGTTCTGGTAGTGGTGGTGGTGGTAGTTCTTGTAATGATAATGATGGTGGTAGTAAACGGTGGTAGTCCTAGTAGTGGTGATGGGAGTGGTGTTGATGGTGGTGGCGGTTCTGGTAGTGGTGGCGGTTCTGGTAGTGACGGTGGAGTTCTTTTAGTGGTGATGGTAGTGGTGTTGGTGGTAGTGGTAGTGGTGATGGTGGTGGTGGTGGTGGTGGTTCTGGTAGTGGTGGTGGTAGTGCTGTTAGTGGTAGTGGTAGTGGTGATGGTGGTGGTTGTGGTGGTGGTGGTGGTTCTGGTAGTGGTGGTGGTAGTGCTGTTGGTGGTAGTGGTAATGGTGGTGGTGGTGGTTGTGGTAGTGGTGGTGGTGGTGTTTCTGGTGGTGCACTTGCTGAGATTGAATTTCAGTATATATTTTTCTGACCATCCCGGCAATTTGTGTAAGTCTTCTTGTGGGCTTTCCACGTCTTTTCCAAATGTTCTTCATCTCATTAGTGTAATGTCTGCAAACAGCGAAATAGGCTTTTTTCTTGGGGGGGGGGAGGGGGGATGGGATGTAGGTCGTTTATGCATACAAGGAACGGTACTTTTTCCAAACATAATCAATATGGGATCCCGCTTGTCGCCTCTAACCATCCTGATAACTCCTCCCTGCCAGTCACTCTAGTTTTCTTTACGCATTCAGTAATCTCGTGCTTTATAGTTTCTGTTATCCCAGTCTACTCTTCAAATCTGTGCATCAATCTTTGTTACAGTATGGAATACCTACTAGAATCCAGGAATGTGCACGCCATTCATTCTCCTTCGTCTGTCTTCATCTCTGTCACCCTGTTGAGAAACTCTAGAAGGTTTTCCCTCTCTAGAATCGTGGTGGTCGTCCCGTAAAAAATCTCAGTTATCCTGGGGCTCTACTATACTCCAGATTATCTTCTCTTTACCAAAAACAGTTAGCCAGCAGTCCTTGTCTCTCTCTTTGTTTGAATATTGGCATTACAATTTGCTTCGAAAATTTCTGATAGATAATTCGTTTTCAGTAACATGGTCATCTTTGCTAGTGGATCACATAGTTCTTTTTGGCAATTTCTGTCAGAATAGAAATATATTATCAGGTTTCATTGTTTTCGATGCACCCAGCTCACTCAGCAGTTTGCTCACTTCATCACCTGATGTGAGACTGTTTTCCTAAATTCCTCTGTTCAGTTTCTCGATGACCTCATTGCAGTTCTCACTAAAGTTTCTTTCAATGCCATCTTCCTTCTCATGTTGTTATGTTAGCTTCGAATCTGATTTGTCCTTTGTCGCGGTGTCATTGTAAAGCTGTCTCTTACAATCTCTTCTCGTGTTTGCAAGTTACATTTCAGACAACTCTGCTTTCTGGCCTCTTGACTGCTCTTGAATGCTATGGCATTTTTGGACTTAGCTGCTCTGCATCTTTGGGAGAGCCAAGGTCGCCCTCTGCTCTTCCCAAGTGTGTGTGTGTGTGTGTGTGTGTGTGTGTGTGTGTGTGTGTGTGTGTGTGTGTGTGTGTGTGTGTGTGTGTGTGTGTGTGTGTGTGTATGTGTGTGTGTGTGTGTGTGTGTGTGTGTGTGTGTGTGTGTGTGTGTGTGTGTGTGTGTGTGTGTGTATGTGTGTGTGTGTGTGTGTGTGAGTGTAAACGTGTGCGTGTTTGTGTATGTTTGTGTATGTGTGTACGTGTATGAGTATGTGTGTGTCTGTGTGTGTCTGTGTGTGTGTGTGTGTGTGTATGTGTGTGTGTGTGTGTGTGTATGTGTGTGTGTGTGTGTGTGTGTGTGTGTGTGTGTGTGTGTGTGTGTGTGTGTGTGTGTGTGTGTGTGTGTGTATGTGTGTGTGTGTGTGTGTGAGAGTGTAAACGTGTGCGTGTTTGTGTATGTTTGTGTATGTGTGTACGTGTATGAGTATTTGTGTGTGTGTGTGTGTGTGTGTGTGTGTGTGTGTGTGTGTGTGTGTGTGTGTGTATGTGTGTGTGTGTGTGTGTGTGTACTCACCTATTTGTACTCACCTATTTGTGGTTGCAGGGGTCGAGTCCTAGCTCCTGGCCCCGCCTCTTCACCGGTTGCTACTAGACCCTCTCTCTCCCCGCTCCATGAGCTTTATCAAACCTCGTCTTAAAACTGTGTATGGTTCCTGCCTCCACTACGTCATTTTCTAGGCTATTCCACTGCCTTACAACTCTATGACTGAAGAAATACTTCCTACTATCTCTCTGACTCATTTGTGTCTTCAACTTCCAATTGTGGCCTCTTGTTTCTGTGTCCCCTCCCTGGAACATCCTGTCCTTGTCCACCTTGTCTATTCCACGCAGTATTTTATATGTCGTTATCATGTCTCCCCTGACCCTCCTGTCCTCCAGTGTCGTCAGGCCGATTTCCCTTGTGTGTGTGTGTGTGTGTGTGTGTGTGTGTATGTGTGTGTGTGTGTGTGTGTGTGTGTGTGTGTGTGTGTGTGTGTGTGTGTGTGTGTGTGTGTGTGTGTGTGTGTGTGTGTGTGTGTGTGTGTGTGTGTGTGTGTGTGTGTGTGGGTATGTACTCACCAAGTTGTACTCACCTAGTAGAGGTTGCAGGGGTCGAGTCCAAGCTCCTGGCCCCGCCTCTTCATTGGTCGCTACTAGGTCACTCTCCCTGAACCATGAGCTTTATCGTACCTCTGCTTAAAGCTATGTATGGATCCTGCCTCCACTACATCGCTTCCCAAACTATTCCACTTCCTGACTACTCTGTGGCTGAAGAAATACTTCCTAACATCCCTTTGATTCATCTGTGTCTTCAGCTTCCAACTGTGTCCCCGTGTTGCTGTGTCCAATCTCTGGAACATCCTGTCTTTGTCCACCTTGTCAATTCCTCTCAGTATTTTGTAAGTCGTTATCATGTCCCCCCTATCTCTCCTGTCCTCCAGTGTCGTCAGGTTGATTTCCCTTAACCTCTCCTCATAGGACATACCTCTTAGCTCTGGGACTAGTCTTGTTGCAAACCTTTGCACTTTCTCTAGTTTCTTTACATGCTTGGCTAGGTGTGGGTTCCAAACTGGTGCCGCATACTCCAATATGGGCCTAACGTACACGGTGTACAGGGTCCTGAACGATTCCTTATTAAGATGTCGGAATGCTGTTCTGAGGTTTGCCAGGCGCCCATATGCTGCAGCAGTTATTTGGTTGATGTGCGCTTCAGGAGATGTGCCTGGTGTTATACTCACCCCAAGATCTTTTTCCTTGAGTGATGTTTGTAGTTTCTGGCCCCCTAGACTGTACTCCGTCTGCGGTCTTCTTTGCCCTTCCCCAATCTTCATGACTTTGCACTTGGTGGGATTGAACTCCAGGAGCCAGTTGCTGGACCAGGTCTGCAGACTGTCCAGATTCCTTTGTATTTCTGCCTGGTCTTCGATCGAATGAACTCTTCTCATCAACTTCACGTCATCTGCAAACAGGGACACCTCGGAGTTTATTCCTTCCGTCATGTCGTTCACAAATACCAGAAACAGCACTGGTCCTAGGACTGACCCCTGTGGGACCCCGCTGGTCACAGGTGCCCACTCTGACACCTCGCCACGTACCATTACTCGCTGCTGTCTTCCTGACAAGTATTCCCTGATCCATTGCAGTGCCTTCCCTGTTATCCCTGCTTGGTCCTCCAGTTTTTGCACTAATCTCTTGTGTGGTACTGTGTCAAACGCCTTATTGCAGTCCAAGAAAATGCAATCCACACACCCCTCTCTCTCTTGTCTTACTGCTGTCACCATGTCATAGAACTCCAGTAGGTTTGTGACACAGGATTTCCCGTCTCTGAAACCATGTTGGCTGCTGGTGATGAGATCATTCCTTTCTAGATGTTCCACCATTCTTCTCCTGATAATCTTCTCCACGATTTTGCATACTATACATGTCAGTGACACTGGTCTGTAGTTTAGTGCTTCATGTCTGTCTCCTTTTTTAAAGATTGGGACCACATTTGCTGTCTTCCATGCCTCAGGCAATCTCCCTGTTTCGATAGATGTATTGAATATTGTTGTTAGGGGTACACATAGCACCTCTGCTCCCTCTCTCAGGACCCATGGAGAGATGTTATCTGGCCCCATTGCCTTTGAGGTATCTAGCTCACTCAGAAGCCTCTTCACTTCTTCCTCTGTTGTGTGTACTGTGTCCAGCACATGGTGGTGTACCCCACCTCTCCTTCTTTCTGGAGCCTCTTCTGTCTCCTCTGTGAACACTTCTTTGAATCTCTTGTTGAGTTCCTCACATACTTCACGGTCATTTCTTGTTGTCTCTCCTCCTTCCTTCCTTAGCCTGATGATCTGGTCCTTGACGGTTGTTTTCTTCCTGATGTGGCTGTATAACAGCTTCGGGTCAGATTTGGCTTTTGCTGCCATGTCGTTTTCATATTGACGTTGGGCCTCCCTTCTTATCTGTGCATATTCGTTTCTGGCTCTACGACTGCTCTCCTTATTCTCCTGGGTCCTTTGCCTTCTATATTTCTTCCATTCCCTAGCACACTTGGTTTTTGCCTCCTTGCATCTTTGGGTGAACCATGGGCTCATCCTGGCTTTTCCATTATTCCTGTTACCCTTGGGTACAAACCTCTCCTCAGCCTCCTTGCACATTGTTGCTACATATTCCATCATCTCATTAACTGGCTTCCCTGCCAGTTCTCTGTCCCACTGAACCTCGTTCAGGAAGTTCCTCATTCCCGTGTAGTCCCCTTTCCTGTAGTTTGGTTTCATTTGTCCTGGCCTTCCTGCTTCCCCCTCCACTTGTAACTCTACTCTGTATTCGAAGCTCAAAACCACATGATCGCTGGCCCCAAGGGGTCTTTCATATGTGATGTCCTCAATATCTGCACTGCTCAAGGTGAATACTAAGTCAAGTCTTGCTGGCTCATCCTCTCCTCTCTCTCTTGTAGTGTCCCTTACATGTTGGTACATGAAGTTTTCCAGTATCACCTCCATCATCTTAGCCCTCCATGTATCTTGGCCCCCACGTGGCTCCAAGTTCTCCCATTCAATCTCCTTGTGGTTAAAGTCGCCCATGATCAGGAGCTTTGCCCTGCATGCATGAGCTCTTCTGGCCACTGCAGCCAGTGTGTCAACCATTGCTCTATTGCTCTTGTCATACTCATGCCTGGGTCTCCTGCTGTTCTGTGGTGGGTTATACATCACTGCAATTACCACCTTGGGACCTCCAGAGTGAAGCGTTCCTGCTATGCAATCACTTTCTTCTCAGCTGTCTCCTCTCTCCAGCTCATCAAAATTCCATCGGTGTTTGATCAGCAGTGCCACTTCTCCACCCCCCCTGTTCCTTCTGTCTTTCCTCAGGATCTGGTATCCCATTAGAAAGATGGCATCTGTTATCATACCTGTAAGCTTGGTTTCTGTGAGTGCTATGATGTCCGGTGATGTCTCTTTGACTCTTTCGTGCCACTCCTCCCACTTGTTTGTTATTCCATCAGCGTTTGTGTACCATACCTTCAGTTTCCTTTCCAATACTGTGGTTTGGGGGCCTGTGGGGGTGGGAGACCTGGTAGCATACTGTGGGATTCTATGATTGGGGGTTGGGTGGAAGCTGTGGGTATGAATTGTATTGTGTTGGGATGGTGTGATAGGTTGTGGGGTTCTGAGGATAGTTGTTTGTGTGCTTGCCCTTGTTTCTCTGTTCTGCTCTGACTGACCTCTGCTGGTTCCATCCTTGTTTTCTTTCCTATCTCTTTTTGCTTTTTTGTCCTCTCCTTCAGCTGCTGTCTCTCTGTTTGTGTTCTGTCTCTGTCTAGGAACACCTTCTTGTACTCTTCCGAGTTTTTCAACCTTGGTTTCTCTTGGAGGATCCTGTTCCTCACTGTTTCTGTCCTGAGAATCAGCTTGATCAGTCGGTTTCTCCCTTTCACGTACCCCCCTATTCTTTGAAAATTTACAATCTCATCCATGTCTTCTCCCCCTATTTCCGTGATGATTTTCCCAATCTCCTTTCTTCCTGCCGTCTTTCAGTGTGTGTCTTTTCCTCTCTCTCCCAAAGCCCATGGATAAACACTGATTCTGCCCTTTCCTCCTCCCATTGCCTCTCCCTCTGTGACTCTGGTTCCTGTCTGTATATGGTCATTTTCTCCCTTGATTTTTCCAGTGGCTCTTGGTAGCATGGTTGTGCCTCAGCATTCGACTTATCTCCCTCTCTATCTGCACCCAGCTGCTCTTTCCTTGACTCTTCTTTGCAGGCTGATATGACCTTAGCATAATTCATATCTCCTTCCTTCCTGTTCATCCTGTCAGCTTCATATTTTGTGTCTTCTCTGGTCACTGCCCCTGAGACTTGCTTCAGCCTGTTTACCTCAAACTCTAGGACCCTTACCCTGTCTACTGCAGTTTCGACTTGTGCCTCCCATTTCTTCGTCTCCTTCTCCAACCTCTTCCCATTTCACAGAGAGCTCTTTCTCCATTTTTTCAGAAAGCTCTCCTAATTTTCTCTCCCATTCTTGCTCCATCCTTTTCCACTGCTCCTCCAGCCATTCCTCCCTACCAATACCATTGTCATCTGATCCCTGATTCCTACGAGTCCCAAACATTTTTTTTTTTTTTTTTTTTTTTTTTATTTAGTAAAGGAAAGAGAGAGAGAGAGAGAGAGAGAGAGAGAGAGAGAGGAAGAGAGAGAAGAAGAGAGAGAGAGAGGAAGAAAGAGAGGAGAGAAAAAGAGGAAGAGAGAGAGGAAAAGAGAGAGGAAGAGAGAGAAAAAGAAAGAGGAATAGAGAGAAAGGGAGAGAGAGGAAAGGAGAGAGAGAGGAAGAGAGAAAGAGAGGAAGAGAGAGAGAGGAAGGGAGAGAAAGAGTAAGAGAGGAAGAGACAGAAAGAATAAGAGAGAGAGAAGAATAGAGAGAGAGAGAGAGAGAGAGAGAGAGAGAGAGAGGGAGAAGAAGAGAGGAAAAGAGACAGAGACAGAGAGAGAAGGAAGGGTTAGAGGGTCAATTCATATAAAGGTGTGAAATCCTGTGTGTGTGTGTGTGTGTGTGTGTGTGTGTGTGTGTGCTACAGCTATTCAAGTGCCTAACAGCAGATCCTGTTCTCACCTAGTGTGTGTGTATGTGTGTGTGTGTGCGTGCATTTATGTAAGCAGTCCTTATTTCCCTCGTATGTACTAAATGTTTTGCATATGTACCCAATCTCTTGGTTCCCACTGTACTGTCTTGTGTGCCTAAAATTACGTAAATTCACAAATGTGTGAAATCCTGTGTGTGTGTGTGTGTGTGTGTGTGTGTGTGTGTGTGTGTGTGTGTGTGTGTGTGTGTGTGTGTGTTTGTGTGTGTGTGTTGTGTTTGTGTATGCATGTGTGTATGCATGTCTTTATGTAAGCAGTCCTTATTTCCCTCGTATGTACTACATATGTTTTGCATATGTACCCAATCTCTTGGTTCCCACTGTACTGTCTTGTGCCTAAAATTACGTTCAATTCTGTGTGCTAGGCTTCGCTAGGCTACCTCTCATACTAGGCTATCTATCATTAACTGCTTAGCTCTCCTAAACCTCAATAAATTCTATTAAATGCCAGTAAATGCTGCTTATTCTAATTCTGATAGCTCGAGGAGAGTGACCCCCAATTTCCAGCTAGAGACTGGTGCTGACCCCATGCAACTCAAACTAGGTGAATATTACATGCGGCTGGCAGTGGAGTAATGTTGTCGTCCGTCCTGGGTCCCAGTTGTTGAAAATGCTTGATACTTCTCGTTAATATTTCCACTAACTTCCTGTAGGCACTGTAGTCTCTAGTTCATCTATTTTTTTTTCACTCACTGTATTTACTGACACATCTATACATATGTCTTATCTCCCTGATCTTGAGTCAAACTTATTCTTCAAATACCCCCACTGTGTTATTATGGCAACACTAGGGCTGACACAACCGTTCACCTTCCTTCCAACGGCCCCTACATAGCAACTGTCACTACTAAATTGCTTTTCTGTGATCACTTATATTTCCTTTTTTCGGGGCTTAAGTGATTATATTCATTCTTATGCGTTCACATGCCTATATCCCACACTCTATTCCTTAGGGTACAGTCAGAAATTACCACCAAAACATGAGCTCAAACCGCGTGACTCCTCCACGAGTGTGTGTGTGTGTGTGTGTGTGTGTGTGTGTGCATGCGCGTGCGTGTGCATGTGTGTGTGTGTGTGTGTGTGTGTACACACACACACACACACACACACACACAATCTACCAAAATCTTCACATCCACTGAAACTGGGCAACTTCCTGAGGTGTGGAAGATGGCAAATGTAGTCCCAATTTTTAAGAAAGGAGACAGACACGAAGCACTAAACAACAGATCAGTATCATTGACGTGTTTAGTATGCAAAGGCATGGAGAAGATTATCAGGAGGAGAGTGGTGTAGCACGTAGAAAGGAACAAGTTTACGAACGACAACCAGCACGGTTTTTGGGAATGGGTGGGTAGATTGCATCTTCTTGAAATTCACGAAGGCCTTCGACACAGTTCCTCCCAAGACGTTAGTGCAAAAGTTAGTGGATCAGGCACGCACAACAGGAAAGGCACTGCAATGGATCAAAGAATACCTGACAACGAGTCATGGTACGTGACGAGGTGTCAGAGTGGGCGCCTGTGACGAGCAGGGTTCCACAGGGGTCAGTCCTATGACCATTGCTGTTTTATGGATAGGCTCAGGCAGAATTACAAAGAGACCTAGACGGGCTGGAAGCCTGGTCCAGCAACTGGCTCCTCGAATTTAACCCCGCCAAATGCAAAGTCATGAAGATCGGAGAATGACTAAGAAGACCGCAGACAGAGTATAGGCTATGTGGTCAAAGACTGGAAACCTCACTCAAGGAAAAGGATCTTGGGGAGAGTATAATACTGAGCACATCTGGGGCGCACATCAACCAGATAACTGCTGCAACACATGTGCGCCTTGCAAACCTAAGAATAGCGTTCCGATACCTCAGTAAGGAATCGTTCAAGACTCTGTACACAGTGTACGTCAGGCCCATATTGGAGTATGCAGCACCAGTTTGGAACCCACACCTGGTCAAGCACGTCAAGAAGTTAGAGACAGTGCAAAGGTTTGCAACAAGATTAGGCCCAGAGCTAAGAGGAATGTCCTACGACGAAAGGTTAAGTGAAATCGACCTGACGATACTGGACGACAGGAAGATTACGGGAAACATGATAATGGCGTATAAAATACTGCGAGGAATTGACAAGGTGGACAAAGACAGGATGTTCCAGAGAGGGGACACAGAAACAAGGGGTCACCATTGGAAGTTGAAGATTCAGATGAGTCAGAGGGAACTTAGGAAGTATTTCTTCGACCACAGAGTTGTCAGGAAGGGGAGCAGTCTGGAAAGTGAGGTAGTGGAGGGAAGTGTCATACATAGCTTTACGAAGAGGTATGATAGAGCTCACGAAGCAGGAAGAGAGTGGAAGAAGTGGCGACAAGTGAAGAAGAGGGGCCAAGAGCCATGAGTCGACCCCTGCAACCTCAATTAGGTGATTATGTGAGTATACACACATGCACACAGACGCAGATACAGACGCACACACACACACATACACACACACACACACACACACACACACACACACACACACACACACACACACACACACACACACACACACACACACACACACATACACACACGATCGAAGACCAGCCAGAACTACAAAGGGATCTGGACAGGCTGCAGACCTGGTCCAGCAATTGGCTCCTGGAGTTCAACCCCACCAAGTGCAAAGTCATGAAGATTGGGGAAGGGCAAAGAAGACCGCAGACGGAGTACATTCTAGGGGGCCAGAGGCTACAAACCTCGCTCAAGGAAAAAGATCTTGGGTGAGTATAACACCAGGCACATCTCCTGAAGCGCACATCAACCAAATAACTGCTGCAGCATATGGGCGCCTGGCAAACCTCAGAACAGCATTCCGACATCTTAATAAGGAATCGTTCACGACCCTGTACACCGTGTACGTTAGGCTCATATTGGAGTTTGGAACCCACACCTAGCCAAGCACGTAAAGAAACTAGAAAAAGTGCAAAGGTTCGCAACAAGACTAGTCCCAGAGCTAAGAGGTATGTCCTACGAGAAGAGGTTAAGGGAAATCAACCTGACGACACTAGAGGACAGGGGAGCTAGGGGGACATGATAACGACATACAAAATACTGAGAGGAATTGACAAAGGTGGACAAAGACAGGATGTTCCAGAGACTAGACACAGCAACACGGGACACAGTTGGAAGTTGAAGACACAGATGAATCACAGGGATGTTAGGAAGTATTTCTTCTGTCACAGAGTTGTCAGGAAGTGGAATAGTTTGGGAAGCGATGTAGTGGAGGCAGGATCCATACATAGCTTTAAGCAGAGGTACGATAAAGCTCAAGGTTCAGGGAGAGTGGCCTAGTAGCGACCACTGAAGAGGCGGGGCCAGGAGCTTGGACTCGACCCCTGCAACCTCAACTAGGTGAGTACACACACAATCAAACATGCTACACTGCTACCCAAAACACGCACTCGCTGCACAACGCAGTTCACAAACACACGACACATTCGTTACACAATTCAAGCTGCATATACAGTTAACAGAGAGAGAGAGAGAGAGAGAGAGAGAGAGAGAGAGAGAGTAGAAGTAATAAAGAGATAACAGGTGGATATTAAAGGGAAAGTGAAACTGATGGATGGAAATTGAGAATAGTTAGGAGAAGTAACAAAGGAAAACTGGATGAAGAAAGGGGAAAGTAGAAGGAAGCCGAGTGTCAAGAGAGAAGGAATAGAGTAACCGTGTGTGTAATAAAGCCTGTGTAAAGGAAGTTTTTGAAGGGGTGCCATGAAAGTGGTGGTGTGAAAGTGAGCTGAAGGAATGGTTGATATAGAAGGGGTGACGAGAAAAGGGTGGTTTGGAAAGGGTTGTGTGGAAGGGGTGGTGTGGAAGGTCGGTTATGTGGAAGAGGTGATGTGGTAGAAATGATGTTGAAGGAGTGGTTTGCAAGAGGTTGTGTAGGAGGGGTGGTGTAGGAGGGGTGGTGTGGAAGGGGTGGTGTGACATAGGTGGTGTGGAAGGGGTGGTATGGGAGGGGTGGTATTGAAGGGATGCTGTGAGATGGGTGGTGCGGGAAGGAATTAAGGGAGGATATAGATGAGACGGTTAAAGCTAAGTGATCTCCACTCCAATTTATAAGCAAATGTTCCGTATACATTATGACGTGTAGTGGTGGTGGTTGTTTTAATGGTGGTGTTGGTAGCAGTGGTGGCACTGGTGGCAGTGGTGGTGGTGGCACTGACAGCGGTGGTGGCACTGACAGTGATGGTGGCACTGACAGTGATGGTGGCACTGACAGTGATGGTGGCACTGACAGTGGTGGTGGCACTGACAGTGGTGGTGGCACTGGCAGTGGTGGTGGCACTGACAGTGGTGGTGGCACTGACAGTGATGGTGGCACTGACAGTGATGGTGGCACTGACAATGGTGGTGGCACTGACAGTGGTAGTGGCACTGACAGTGGTGGTGTCACTGACAGCGGTGGTGGCACTGACAGTGATGGTGGCACTGACAGTGGTGGTGGCACTGGCAGTGGTGGTGGCACTGATAGTGGTGGTGGCACTGACAGCGGTGGTGGCACTGACAGTGATGGTGGCACTGACAGTGGTGGTGGCACTGACAGTGGTGGTGGCACTGACAGTGGTGGTGGTACTGACAGTGGTGGTGGCACTGACAGTGGTGGTGGCACTGACAGTGGTGGTGGTGGTGGTGGTAGTGACGACAACTACAATCCGTGTCAGTCGTGGTAAAGTCGTGAATCACAGAATTCTGAACTCTGTTTCCGCCCAGCAAACTCCCCAAACATTTTATTCTTACAATAAGCAGATAATGTCTGATAATGTCTGTGTAATGTACGAGAAGAGCTTAAAGTCCCGGCTTCCTTTCAAAGGAGGTGCCTCGATGCTGGGCTCGCGATCCAAGAATATGGAGCAACTCTCCTCTTCCTGGGATCGAATCCCATTGCCTCCCATTCCCCATTCCCCATTCCCCATTCAACGGGTGCTGCATAACCTGCATGGGCATAGCGATTCCCCACTAGTAATAATAATAATAATAATAATAATATTAATAATAATGATAATAATAATAATAATAATAATAATTTGGTGCTAAATTTGGAATAATGGGGTTAAGTGGGCGACCATAAAAGTAAATACTGTATAGTTTGAAGTGAAGAAAGTAAATAGGAGAATGTGCAAGAGAGAGAGAGAGAGAGAGAGAGAGAGAGAGAGAGAGAGAGAGAGACAGAGACAGAGAAAATGCCTATGTACTTACCATAACTAATACTGCTCTTACCTTCATAAGCACCAAACTTTTCACTCTTTTTAACTCGTACAGAACTTAGTCAAGATGATTTTTCTCACCTGGCCTATTACCATGGCAACTCTCATTACTATGGCAACTTCCATCGCAAGTCTACTCTTCTCAGCAAACTTTAAAATTTTGTAGCCAAAGTTTTCGGCTGCAAGCTGCGAATTTCTTCCCCATTAAGGCAAGTGTATTATGTAAGAGGAGAGAGGTCCAGTGTGTGACCAGACTCTCGTTTCCCTGTACCAGATGGAGGGCAAAATTTTGGTGAAATTGTTATATCTGGTCACTATCACCAACATCAGGGTCATGACAGTCTCCACCACGGCTATTTCCACCACCGTTATCCCCACACCCACCATCACCACCACCACCACCACCACCACCACCGCCACTACTACCACAACCAGCACTACTTCCACTACCTTCAACAAAACCGCTCTCCCCACCACCTCCAGGACTACCTCAGCATCATAACTGCCATCATCACAGCCAATCCCAGCCAGCACTGCTGCCAATACCTCCGCAACCATCAAAACACCACTTCAACCACCACCATCATGTACCACCACCATCATGTACCACCACCACCACCAATACTACCACCTCCACATCCAATACCACAAATACAAAGCATCTGCTCCTCAGCACGACACATTTTCCTCGAAATCAAATGTTAAGAGATGTTTACAACTTCTGATACTCGTAACATGAGCCATTAAACTAACTCCAGAAATATCTCTTATTCATTAATTTTCTCTTGACACTGTAAATGAAGAAATATTGTAAAATACAATGATATATTTACGTTTCCTAAGAATTATTTACACGAGAAGCAGAGAATCGCTTCGTACCATTTGCTCTTCTTCAGTCCCTTTCCTATTTCTTTCCCTATCAGTATTTCCTCTCCTCGCTTTGCCTTTTCTCCCATCTCCTCTCCTCATTTCCTTCTCTTTTAATCTCTTCACCACTCGTCTCTTTCCGTCTCCCCCCTTTCTCACCTTCTGTCTCCTCTCGTTCAATATTTTTTTCATCTCTCCTCTTCCATTTGCTCTTATACACACAAAGAATTAAAGTTTACTCTCCCCTTCTTTGGATCAAACCTGATTACTTCCTATTCCCAAAAAACTATATGACCCCCTATGGGTTTAACACTTTTCTTTGATGATGATAATAATAATAATAATAATAATAATAATAATAATAATAATAATAATAATAATAATAATAATAATAATAATAATAACAATAATAATAATAATAATAAAGATGAAATGCAATAACGCAGACTTCATGGAGGACATAAGTCAGTTGTTTCTCAGTCGCGATCAAATAAAAAACTTAGTGTTTATGAGAGTTGAAAGGTGTCCAACGATGCCCAAGGGTCTTCAAGGGTATCCAGAGGCGTCCAATGGTATTTAAAGATACTGAAGGGTTTCCAAGAGTGTTATGGGGTGACTAATGGTATCCAGGAGAGTCCACGTGACACTGAGCTGACTTGACAGGATCCATTAAGCTGGTGTAACAGAGGACAGGAAGCAAACAGAGCAAGCCAGACCCTCGAACATCTGTATTTTATTTTAATGTACCTTTGAGGGTTTTTTTTCAATAGCCGCTCGCTAAGTTCATTTATGCTACTCAGCGTAAGAAAAATGTGAAGGAGAATGCGAGAAATTATTTATTTTTACCGATAAATTTGACTCGCTTGAACACCATGTTAGAAGTAAGCCATTGATTGTCTTGGTGACTGTAGGTGTTTGTGTGTGTGTGTGTGTGTGTGTGTGTGTCTCGGTGTTGACTACTTGTGCTGTGGTAACATTAATAACAGTGTTAAATTAGGTTGTATTTGGTGGAAGTATAACTATATGTGGCAGTATGGTGTTGTAATTTCAGTGAATTGGTAGAAGCTTCAGTAGTAAAAGTTGCATTGTTAGTTGTCTGAGCACTGAACTAGTAGAGAGGTAGGAGCCGGGTACACCTGCAGCCCTGGAAGAGGCAAGGTTTACTGTGCTCGTACATCAACCTCGTTACACAATTTCTCTTGTTTCTCTTTTTCTCCATTTATTCCTTCTCTCCCTTCTCTCCCCTCTATCTTAATCTCTTATAAATGTCTCACAAATATGCCCAACGTATCTGTTCTGACAGATTGTCTCTATAGTATAGTTGAGAGATGTTCTTAGTCTTGTGATACAGGAATTCCCCTCTCCTCTCCATCTTTCTCATAAACTAGTAGTATCTCTCTCTCTCTCTCTCTCTCTCTCTCTCTCTCTCTCTCTCTCTCTCTCTCTCTCTCTCTCTCTCTCTCTCTCTCTCTCTCTCTCTCTCTCTCTCTCTCTCTCTCTCTTTCTCTCTCTCTCTTTCCCCCTCTCTCTCTCTCTGAGCTATTGTTGATGACCCTGGCAGCTCCTTCAGAGGCTCAATAGGAATGCCTTCGAGAACATTAGCCACATTGTTAGCTACCTGGAACTAGTTGTTACTGCCTTAGTGATAAATGCTGTATGTGTGTGTGTGTGTGTGTGTGTGTGTGTGTGTGTGTGTGTGTGTGTGTGTGTGTGTGTGTGTGTGTGTGTGTGTGTGTGTGTGTGTGTGTGTGTGTGTGTGTGTGTGTGTGTTTGTATGCATGCCTTTGTGAGTGTGTGTGCTTTTTTCTTGGGGGGGGGGGGAGGTTGTACGAGCAGACGACTTCTTAGGTCGATAATAAAAAAAATATCTGGTAGTTCGACAGCAACTTCACAGAGGGACGCACTCCAATACGGACAATTTTCTAAAAAACACAACACACCACAACACACCACAACATACTCCACTATTCAGCACAATGCACCACGTGACAGAACAATACACCTCTTGCCCTTTCACGACTCCTCGCTTCAATAGACACCATCTTTACCCCATTCCTTCAGCACCTCCTATCCCTTTTTCTTTCACCTCTCACATCCCTTCTTACTCTTATTCTCTTTCTTCCTCACACTGCAAGCCATGTGACGTTCCCAGGAGCCCTCAGAGTTCAAGATCGTTTTGTTTAGCTCGCTTTGTTTCCATTGTGGCGGGTAGAGGAGAGTGCGCAAGATTTTAGTCCATTCCAACTCGCGGTTCCATCATTATCTTGTCTTTTTTGCGCCTTTATCATAGCTGACAGTGCTGCCACAGCTGATTGGAGATGTGTGTGTGTGTGTGTGTGTGAGTGTGTGTGTTTCATGAAGGGAAGCACTTTTGTAGCTGTCTGCAGTACTGAGTCGTGCTAAATTCACAGCCAAGGAACTGTCAATATTTCATAAGCGAGAAAACACAGTAGATACAGTGAGAACTTGTAAATTAAAATTAAATATTCCTTCTCTAGAACGTTTGTACGTGCATATATATATATATATATATATATATATATAAATATATATATATATATATATATATATATATATATATATATATATATATATATATATATATATATATATATATATACATATATATATATATATATATGTATTGTGAAGGCTTACTCAGCCCTGTAACAACTTCAGACAGTATTACCAAGGCCGGCTCCTCCTCAGGAAAATTAATGAATAGAAAAAGAAATAATAATAGACAAACATAAACACTTTATTATATAGAAAATATAAAATATAAAACATTTAAATATGAAATATTAATCCTACATTAAAGAAAATTAAAAATGAAAAATATAAATGATAACTGAATTCAACGCTAATATAAAACTTGGGTGTCTGGTGTTGGTGACACTGCTTGTTGAAATCGTAGCCTTTGCCGATGATGGGGGGGGGGTCGCAGGTGTTGGTTACAACCCACTGGCTAGTTCTTCACAGTATAGCCTTGAGTATTCTATCCCGATGACAGGAAAGCAGGTTCTTTACCGCTGCAATGATGAGGGGTTACGTCCTGCAATTTCATGCAGGTGCACAGGTAATTAAATCCAAAATGGGGAAGTCTCAGGACGTTAGTCCATCTCCATCAGTTCTGCTCGTTGATTGGCACGTGACCCTCTCTGTCATCCAAGCTGGAAAGATAGACAAGTTACCCACTGCTTAAGAAATCACTCTCCATGATAAGTACAATACCTAAAAGATGTGGTGTTTTACTAATAATTTATTTGACTTGATAGGCAAAAGTACCAGAACTTCATCTCCTACTTTAAAACTTCTCCTCTGACTTTTGGAATCAAAATAGGTTTTGTACTGGTTCATTGACAAGCTTAGGTTTTTCGAAACTATGTCAGAGAGGTCTCCTCAAGTTTGGATCTAAGGTCAAGGAGAAACTGGTAAGAAGACTGAACCTCAGCATTTACCTCCTCATTAGTCCATAAGTCATGAAGGATGGCCAATGGACCTCTGGCCTGTCTACCACAGAGAAGTTCAAAAGTTGAAAACCCCAGGGAGTCACTGGGAACTTCCCTCATGGCAAACAAAGCACAGGGTAGGTAACGATGCCACTCGTTAGGTTTAAGGGAGCAAAGTTTCCTTAAAATGGACTTGAGAACCGAATGCTGGCGCTCAATCCTCCCATTACAGCTGGGATGATAGGGTGTGGTGAAGAGAGGCTTCACTCCCAGAAGTTGGTATAGATGTTGCATTAAGTCAGATGTGAATTGTGTCCCACGGTCAGACAAAATTTCTCTAGGGATGCCCACTCTGGAGAAGATGGAAAAAAGGGCTTCAGCCACCTCTGTAGTAGTTATGGTCTTTAAGGGTACGGCTTCAGGGAAACTCGAAGCATAATCAACTAATGTTAATATATATCTATGTCCCCCAGATGAAAGTGGAGATAAAGGACCAACGATGTCAATAGCTACTCTTTCGAAAGGTACCGTAAAGACTGGCATTTTGACCATAGGTACTCGCCTGGTACCTCGGGAGGATGACAGTTGGCAAACTTTACACGATCTACAATAGGTAGTGACATCTGAGGACATTTTTGGCCAAAAATAGGTTTCCCTAATTTTATTTAAGGTTTTACGATGCGAGAAATGTCCGGCCACTGGCAGGTCATGAGCCATTTTAAGAACAGTCTCTCTGCATTGACTTGGAACAACTAAGATGGAATAGTCTATCTCATCTGAATTTAATTTGAATACTGACTTGTACAAGATACCTTTTATATATTCAAATTTATATGAAATTTTTTCCTTAGGATCACTTGATTTTGTTTAGCAGCATTATGGCAATTCTGAAGAGAAGGGCAATTACGTTGTAACTTGACAAAGGAATCCTTAGATATATCTAAAGGCTTAAAGTCAGGGAAAACCAAAGGATGGATAGTAGGAGAAGCCTGGGCTTTGGTCTGAGTCCTAGTCAAGACATTTATGGTATCGGAGGTGATATCTTCACTTTCATCTAACAAGTGAACCGGTGATCCTACTACCTCGCTTTCGAGAGTAGCATCACTGGTTTTTAATCCCACATGAATCTCAAGAGACATTGTCTCATCTGAATTTTCGAGGGGCTTCACCTTTTACATTACCTATTAGTACGGAGCAAGAAGTGATGGGAGCTAGTACGGCTTCAGACCAACCTGTGAACCATTTAGACCTAATGTAACAACGGATGGTAGGAAAAGTGTCTGTACGGCCCAAGTAGTCTGAAAGTATAGCAGAGGAATGAGTTTCTTTAAGATTAGGGAACAGCTTATCAGAAATGACTATACATGTGCATCCAATGTCTCGTAAAATGGTAGATACATTAAGTCCATTAACTGTTCCTGAACAGAAGGGTGCTTGGTCATTACAGTCTTTAAAACATCTTCCAACTTTTTGGACCTTCTTAGAAGGACAATCTGGACGCTTATATCCCTTAACACCACACAAATGACAATCAGGAATAAAAGAAGTCACTTTACTTTCCACTAGAGGCTTTGATTTCTTAAGGTCTGATGAATCCTTGCCCTAAGGGTTCGATCCCTTTAGGTCTTTATAGGAATTGAGAGCCTCAGCATACAGGTCAGCAGCCTCAGCAACTTCCTCAGCTTTAATCAGGTTACGTTCTCTGATGAATGTTCGTATCTGGTGAGAAAGAGCTGTCAGGAACTGGTCAGCAACCATGAAGTCTCTAATAGATTCATAACTGTGATCAATTCCTGAACTCTCTATCCAAAAGTCGAACAAACGAAAGAGTGTTACCTGTAACTGCCGAAAGTTCTGGCCAGGCTGTAAGGTGGCATACCTGAAATCTTTCCTGTAAGAATTAGTGTTTTTTTGATATGCTTTAAGGATTGCCTTCTTCAGTAGGTTGTAATTATATATGATATCCTGCGACAAAGTTGCATAGATATTCAAAGCTGTACCGGAAAATAACATTCCTAACCTAGTAGCCCAGGTGTCAGCAGGCCATTCACAGAGGGTAGTGGTATTTTCAAACCTGATAATGTATGAAGTTATGTCTTCCCCCTCTGTGAAGGGATGTAAATTAGGTGTTGGAATATGTGCACTAGCTGCACGTTGTTCCATTACTCCTTCATCTAATTGCTGTTGTGAGAAAGTTAACTATTTATTCTCTAATTCAAGGCGAGCTTGTTCGTGCTCGTGATCCTTTTTTCTCTCCCTTAACTCATATTCTCTATCCTTTGCTCTTTCCTCAAGTTCCCGTATTTTAGCCTGTTCCTCACGTATTTTAGCCTGTTCCTCACGTTCTCTAGCTCTTTCTTCACGATCAAGTCTATCACGCTCCTTTTTGTCTTCTCTTTCTCTTTCTAACCGTCTTTCTTGGATTTCTCTCTCAATTCTCTCTCTCTCCTTTTTCTCCTGTCTTTCAAGGTTCTCTTTCTCCTTTTTCTCTTCTCTTTCCCTTTCTAACTGTCTCTCTTCTCTCTCAATTCTCTCTTTTTCAAGTCTTTCCTGGATCTTAGCACTAATGAAAGATTCTAAATTTTTCCCTGTTATTCCTAACTTACTTCCAGCGTTCATCCAAAACTGGTATTCCTCCATGCTTGCAAGAATAACTTAAACTATCAGGGGAAATGAAACGGGTATTAAAGAAAACGGAGGGTTCAATTCCTGCTCCGTTCAAACTGTAAATAAACCAGAGGGCTCGATCCCTGCTTCAATTAAACAATATGTATTAATTAAAACGAAGGGTTCTATGCCGGCTCCGAGCAAACAGTAAGTAGAATGGGGTCACTTGACCATCCAATCTTCTCACCAACAAATCAAGAGTGTCCTACGACAGTTCCCTTGATAAAATATTATTATTATTATAATCAAAGGGGAAGCGCTAAACCCGGAGGATTATACAGCGCCTGGGGGGGGATGTGGAAGGCATTCAGGCTTAATTCGGGGAACTGGAGCCCCTCATCAACATCAAGGAACCTTCCTTGAGGGGCCTTGATAAAATAAGGAGCTCAATGAAACAAATTGACACTGGAAAATCTCGGGTCCCTAGAGTCTAATCCTCCAAAGTGTTTCAAGCTCACACAAAAATAGATGGCAGAATTAACTAGTATTCCTGCCTTGACTTACAATAAATTGAGACTATAACAGTCACCAAATCTTTTAAATACCTGTACTGTAGTCCTACCATAGAGAATAATTACTCATGGCTGGTGGTAACCGTCTGTGGTATGCAGCGTTGAAGTTCCAATGGTAGAATCGAGATGGAATTGAATCTTGATTCAGTAGAGTTGATCCTGGCAAGGTCGCCACTTGTGAAGGCTTACTCAGCCCTGTAACAACTTCAGACAGTATTACCAAGGCTGGCTCCTCCTCAGGAAAATTAATGAATAGAAAAAGAAATAATAATAGACAAACATAAACACTTTATTATATAGAAAATATAACATAAAACACTTAAATATGAAATATTAATCCTACATTAAAGAAAATGAAAAATGAAAAATATAAATGATAACTGAATTCAACGCTAATATAAAACTTGGGTGTCTGGTGTTGGTGACACTGCTTGTTGAAATCGTAGCCTTTGCCGATGATGGGGGGGGGGTTGCAGGTGTTGGTTACAACTCACTGGCTAGTTCTTCACAGTATAGCCTTGAGTATTCTATCCCGATGACAGGAAAGCAGGTTCTTTACCGCTGCAATGATGAGGGGTTACGTCCTGCAGTTTCATAAAGGTGCACAGGTAATTAAATCCAAAATGGGGAAGTCTCAGGACGTTAGTCCATCTCCATCAGTTCTGCTCGTTGATTGGCAGGTGACCCTCTCTGTCATCCAAGCTGGAAAGATAGACAAGTTACCCACTGCTTAAGAAACCACTCTCCATAATAAGTACAATACCTAAAAGATGTGGTGATTATTACAACAGTCAACTTATAGCAAGACTGAAAGGACTAAGTTTATTATTGGTCAAAAGTGAAGCTTTCAACCAATAAATCCACTAGAATACAAGGCAGGCATGTACTTACAGTAGCGCTGGGAGCTGTGAGTCTAGTGATTACTGTTTGGACCGGAGCCCCACACGTCACCTTTCGGGGGGGGGGAGGAGAAAGAGGAGAAGGGATAGCAGGAGCTAGACTGACCCTACCTTAACAAGTAGCCGGCAATGAAACTATTGTTACTATATACTCCCTTGCTACTCCTATCTATTGAACTTTTCCCTCACACACACACATATATATATATATATATATATATATATATATATATATATATATATATATATATATATATATATATATATATATATATATATATATACAAAACAACCACTGAGAAAGAGTAGTGATATTCCAAACGCTTTCGTGACTACTCACATTGTCAAGGAACTATGAAAGTAATACATCAAAGGAAGGCAATTAAAGGGCTTAGACCACACCTCACAGTCAATTCCCACAACAAAGAAACACCTGACGCACGACAATACCGGAGTCATAAGAAAAGAGGAACAGTGCAGAAGGTCCGCTGGTCCAACTAGACAGGTCCTCACGATAACCCACCAACAAATCATTCTACCCAAGAAATAAGGTTTATTATTTGTCCAATGTATTATTAAACTCTAATCAAATTTTATTAATTATAAATGAATCTAATTTATATAAACCTAAGGAAATATTCATTTTATATTCAAAACTGCTTTTTATGAAACAAAATTCAATTATATTTCTGTCAACCATGGACTTGCTTGATACAACTTTCTCAACTTTTTGAAAATCAATTGGATGGTTAAAATCTCTCACATGAATAAATACAGCATTGGAATCTTGTCCAGTTCTAATTCTATATTTATGTTGTTTTAATCTAAGTTCGAGATTTTTACCAGTTTGACCGTAATAAACTTTATCGCAAATTTTACAAGGAATCTTATAGACACATCCGTCAGCATTTTGGGGGGAATTCTTTATCAGAAGTTTTTTTACTGTATCAAGATTTTTGAATACAACTTAAATATTAAAAGTCTTAAGAAGAGAAGGCATATCAACCAAATTTTCATGGTAAGGGAGAACCAACACATTTTTAGTTGAATAAGGTTGGTTGTCCCTTTTTGGGTTGTAAAAAGTATTTCTAGCAATTTTAAATGATTTATCAATTACATTTCTCGGGTATTTCAGATTATTGGCTATTTCATAAATTTTGGATATTTCTTCATCTATGAACTCTGGACTATAAACACGTAAAACTCTCAAAAACATTGATGAGAAAACAGACAGTTTAACTTTGTCTTGATGGGAAGAATAATAGTGTACACAGGAACAGTTATTTGCAGATTTTCTGTAAATTTTAAATTTGAATTCAAATTTAAAATTTACAGAAAACCTACAAATGTGGGTAAGTGCAACGGGGAATTTTCGCAAAAACAACACGGGTTCGAGCCTCGGCTGGTTGCAGTATATATATATATATATATATATATATATATATATATATATACATATATATATATATATATATATATATATATATATATATATATATATATATATATATATATATATATATATATATGCAATAAGATCACAGTAAACAGGTTCTTTCTTCTTTCAACGTACCAGCCGTATCCCACTGAGGCGGGGTGGCCCAAAAGAAAAAACTGAAGTTTCTCAACTTTTTGAAAATCAATTGGATGGTTAAAATCTCTTACATGAATAAATAGAGCATTGGAATCTTGTCCAGTTCTAATGCTATATTTATGTTGTTTTAATCTTAGTTCGAGATTTTTACCAGTTTGACCGTAATAAACTTTATCGCAAATTTTACAAGGAATCTTATAGACACATCCATCAGCATTTTGGGGGGAATTCTTTATCAAAAGTTTTTTTTACTGTATCAAGATTTTTGAATACAACTTTAATATTAAAAGTCTTAAGAAGAGAAGGCATATCAACCAAGTTTTCATGGTAAGGGAGAACCAACATATTTTTAGTTGAATAAGGCTGGTTGCCCCTTTTTGGATTATAAAAAGTGTTTCTAGCAACTATAAAAGATTTATCAATTACATTTCTTGGGTATTTTAAATCATTACCTATTTCATAAATTTTGGATATTTCCTCATCTATGAACTCAGGACTACAAATTCGTAAAGCTCTCAAAAACATTGATGA
The DNA here is from genome assembly GCF_038502225.1 of Cherax quadricarinatus. Lineage (NCBI taxonomy): Eukaryota > Metazoa > Arthropoda > Malacostraca > Decapoda > Parastacidae > Cherax > Cherax quadricarinatus. Next base: position 13,270,129 of record NC_091312.1, read on the forward strand.
GAAAACATACAGTTTGACTCTATTTTGATGCGAGGAATAATAGTGGACATAGGAACAGTTATTTGTAGGTTTTCTGTAAATTTTAAATTTGAATTCATTATTACCCTTAATAATTAAAACATCTAGAAAAAGCAATGAGTTATTTTCTTCAAACTCAACAGTAAAGTTTATAGAATGGGCTAAGCTATTTAATTTTCCAAGAAAATGGTGTATATCTACATTTTTGGGCATAAGACACAAAATATCATCAACATATCTGAACCATTTAGCTCTATTAGGGAGGATTGTGTTAAGCAACCTTGTTTCAAAAAATTCCATGTATAGGTTACTAAGAACAGGTGAAAGAGGATTTCCCATTGCCATACCAAACTTCTGAGTGTAAAACTTATCATTAAATACAAATTTTGCATCAACAATGCAAAGTTTAATAAGTTTAATGATAGTAGGAACTGGCAATGGTAAATCATAGTAAACGAGTTCTTCAGATAAGAAACTTAATAAATCATCAACAGGAACTTTCGTAAACAAGGAAGTAACATCAAAAATAACCATGTTAAAATCATTTAAGTCAGTCAAGGAGCTTAATTTATCAACCAAGTCTATGTTGTTTTTATAGGGTCATTTTCATATAAATTATCCAAATGGCTTGTTGATATTTTGAGCCCTATTGTTGGCAAAATTTCTAACTTTAATGTTAAAAACAACATAGACTTGGTTGATAAATTAAGCTCCTTGACTGACTTAAATGATTTTAACATGGTTAGTTTTGATGTTACTTCCTTGTTTACGAAAGTTCCTGTTGATGATTTATTAAGTTTCTTATCTGAAGAACTCGTTAACTATGATTTACCATTGCCAGTGTGGAGTGTGGAAATTAGGAAAGGGTGTGGAGTTAATAAAAGTATTAGTCAGAGGGCTGAAGAGGGTTTGTTGAGGTGGTTTGGTCATTTAGAGAGAATGGATCAAAGTAGAATGACATGGAGAGCGTATAAATCTGTAGGGGAAGGAAGGCGGGGTAGGGGTCATCCTCGAAAAGGTTGGAGGGAGGGGCTAAAGGAGGTGTTGTGGGCGAGGGGCTTAGACTTCCAGCAAGCATGTGTGAGCATGTTAGATAGGAGTGAATGGAGACAAATGGTGTTTGGGACCTGACGAGCTGTTGGAGTGTGAGCAGGGTAATATTTAGTGAAGGGATTCAGGGAAACCGGTTATTTTATATAACCGGACTTGAGTCCTGGAAATGGGAAGTGCAATGCCTGCACTCTAACGGAGGGGTTTGAGATATTGGCAGTTTGGAGAGATATGTTGTGTGTTTTTATACGTATATACTTCTAAACTGTTGTATTCTGGGCACCTCTGCAAAAACAGTGATTATGTGTGAGTGAGGTGAAAGTGTTGAATGATGATGAAAGTATTTTTTTTCGTTTTGAGGATTTTCTTTCTCTTTGGATCACCCTGCCTCGGTGGGAGACGGCCAACTTGTTGAAAAAACATATATATATATATATATATATATATGTATATATATATATATATATATATATATATATATATATATATATATATATATATATATATATATATTATATATATATATATATATATATATATATATATATATATATATATATATATATATATATATATATATATATAAATTTATTATTTTTTTTATTATCACACTGGCCGATTCCCACCAAGGCAGGGTGGCCCGAAAAAGAAAAACTTTCACCATCATTCACTCCATCACTTTCTTGCCAGAAGGGTGCTTTACACTACAGTTTTTAAACTGCAACATTAACACCCCTCCTTCAGAGTGCAGGCACTGTACTTCCCATCTCCAGGACTCAAGTCCGGCCTGCCGGTTTCCCTGAACCCCTTCATAAATGTTACTTTGCTCACACTCCAACAGCACGTCAAGTATTAAAAACCATTCGTCTCCATTCACTCCTATTGAACACGCTCACGCACGCCTGCTGGAAGTCCAAGCCCCTCGCACACAAAACCTCCTTTACCCCCTCCCTCCAACCTTTCCTAGGCCGACCCCTACCCCGCCTTCCTTCCACTACGGACTGATACACTCTTGAAGTCATTCTGTTTCGCTCCATTCTCTCTACATGTCCGAACCACCTCAACAACCCTTCCTCAGCCCTCTGGACAACAGTTTTTTGCAAACCCGCACCTCCTCCTAACTTCCAAACTACGAATTCTCTGCATTATATTCACACCACACATTGCCCTCAGACATGACATCTCCACTGCCTCCAGCCTTCTCCTCGCTGCAACATTCATCACCCATGCTTCACACCCATATAAGAGTGTTGGTAAAACTATACTCTCATACATTCCCCTCTTTGCCTCCAAGGACAAAGTTCTTTGTCTCCACAGACTCCTAAGTGCACCACTCACCCTTTTCCCCTCATCAGATCTATGATTCACCTCATCTTTCATAGACCCATCCGCTGACACGTCCACTCCCAAATATCTGAATACATTCACCTCCTCCATACTCTCTTCCTCCAATCTGATATCCAATCTTTCATCACCTAATATTTTTATCCTCATAACCTCATATAAATGTATATATATATATATATATATATATATATATATATATATATATATATATACATGTATATACATATATATATTATATATATATACATATATATATATATATGTATATATGTATATATATATATACATATATATATATATATATATATATATATATATATATAATATATTTATATATATATATGTATATATATATATATATATATATATAATATATATGTATATATATGTATATATATATATATATATATATATGTATATATATATATATATATATATATATATATATATATATATATATATATATATATATATATATATATATATATATATATAAATATGCACATGTATATACATGCACAGAACAACCACTGTGAGGAATAGAGAACTTAAAAGCTATTTCCTATTTTCTCAGTAAATAAACCTTCCTTCAGAGAGTTGTGACCGCCCCATCACTAATAGCTGAACAGATCAGCTAGAGTCGTCGAGTGACCGCTAGATGGAGCTCCTGTTGGACTGTGCTGTCAGCTGGCCGAGGTGATCTGCAGGATCGTGACTTTGTATTGCGTGAGATGAATACAAAGCGAATGCCCAATGAAAAGGATTTTAATGAGCTGCAATGCCAGGTACACACGCTAAGGCACTCAGCGCATGCAACAGTGTGTGTGTGTGTGTGTGTGTGTGTGTGTGTGTGTGTGTGTGTGTGTGTGTGTGTGTGTGTGTGTGTGTTTGTGCGTGTGTGAGTGTGTGTGTGTGTGTGTGCGTGTACTCGCCTAGTTGTAGGTTGCCACAGCTCCAGGTTCCGCCTCTTCACTGGCGGCTACTAGGTCAATCTTCCTGCTCAATGAGATTTATAGTAACTCTTCTCAAACCTACGTATGGATCCTACCCCCAATACATCACTTCCCAGATTATTCCACTTTCTGACAACTCTGTGACTGAAGAAATACTTCCTAACATCCCTGTGATTCATCTGAGTCTTCAACTTCCAACTGTGACACCTTGTTGCTGTATCCCATCTCTGGAACATCCTGTTTCTGTCCACCTTGTCGATTCCTCTCGGTATTTTATATGTTGTTATTATATCCTCCCAATCTCTCCTGTCCTCCAGTGTCGTCAGGTTGATTTTCCTTAACCTCTCCTCGTAGGTCATGCCCCTTAGCTCCGGGACTATTCATGTTGCAAACCTTTGCACTTTCTCCAGTTTCCTTATGTGCTTGGCTAGGTATGGGTTCCAAACTGGTGCTACATACTCATATTTATGCCTAAGGTACAGAGTGCACAGGGTCGTGAACAATTTCTTATTGAGATGTCGGAATGCTGTTCTTAGGTTTGCTAAGAGCCCGTATGCTGCAGCAGTTATTTTTTTTGATGTGCGCCTCAGGAGATTATTGTCTGTACTCTGTCTGCGGTCTTCTTTGCCCTTTCCCAATCTTCATGACTTGGCACTTGGTGGGGTTGAACTCCAGAAACCAGTTGCCGAACCAGGCCTGCAGCCTGTGTGTGTGTGTTTGTGTGTGTGTGTTTGTGTGTGTGTATGTATATATATATATATATATATATATATATATATATATATATATATATATATATATATATATATATATATATATATATATATATAAATATATATATATATATATATATATATATATATATATATAGATATATATATATATATATATGTGTGTGTGTGTGTGTGTGTGTGTGTGTGTGTGTGTGTGTGTGTGTGTGTGTGTGTGTGTGTGTGTGTGTGTGTGTGTTTATGTGTGTGTGTGTGTGTGTGTGTGTGTGTGTGTGTGTGTGTGTGTGTGTGTGTATATGTGTGTGTGTGTGTGTGTGTGTGTGTGTGTGTGTGTGTGTGTGTGTGTGTGTGTGTGTGTGTGTGTGTGTGTGTGTGTGTGTGTGTGTGTGGGTGGATGGGTGCGTGCAGGGTTCGAATCTGATCTGGCCCTGTCATTCAACCCGTCACTTGGTGAACTGACTCCCTCCTAGTCTCATCGACCAAATCATACTAATTTTTAAAATAATATGAAGCCTGCCTCCACTACCTCTTCGTCCAGGTCGTTCCTATGACCGAGACTTGCATCGTTCATGCTCTTGACAACTTTTTCGTAAACGCGAGAAATGATATCATTTTCTATAAGGTTGCAAGCAATAAACTTGCCTAGACTTTTCTAAATGAACCATTCAAAACAACGCTGAATAAATGTTCTCATATTGAGGTTTATGGTATAAAAAAAACTATGATTATAGAATTAGTTTCCTAACAGTAAGAATAAGAACAACATCTCTTTACTGTACCATGACCTGAAATTTGTGAGTTGGTGTTATTGATAACTCATATTATTTTGTGAGAAAAGGTCTAGTAACTCCTTCTCCAGTATAAATTAATAAATGCAAAAAGAATTTTATGAAAGCGTTTCTTCGTGTCTGGAATTAATGGAGAAAGGGAAGAAAAATAAACAATAAAGGTTTTACTCAAAGAACATGTTCACTGTGGCCACCGTTATTACTGACACACGAACACAGACGAGATATCCAGTCAGCATGTACACGGCGATTGGTATTCGGAGTAATGGTATTTTAGACGTCGATAACCTCTGGTACCAGACTTGAATAATTTATGAAACTCTACGGCCTTTACAACCCCTGTTTAACTTAGTCACTACTGGAGGAAAAGCAGGTATGTGAGAAGAGGGAAAACGAGAGAGAGAGAGGGAGGGAAAGTAAAGGTGAACGAGAAGGACTAAAAGCAATACAAAGAATGAGGAAGAGCTAGTGAGTGTCAGGAATGGCAAGAGAGAGAGAACAAGGCAATGTTTTGAAATGACATGTGAGAGAAGATCTTACGATCTGAATCGATGTTATCTACTGATAAGGCTGGCAATTTTGTTCATTTTCTATGGTCTGGCTGCATGCTGGAAACATTGGCAGAAGCAATTGCTTTGAGAGGAACGCGTGTATGAATACTGAATAAGAGAGATGAAAACAGAGTTGAACTTCTACCGTTAGACCTACCCCTACTGTCATCACTGTTTTTATCATCGCTACTACTGGGGCTCTCATTGGTAATTATTGTTCCTCGGTAGTTCACCCCTCAAGGGAGGTTCCTTGATGCTGGTGAGGGGCTCTTGATCTAGGGAATTGGATATGTGCTTCAATTCCCTGAATTAAACCTGAATACTTTCCACCCCACCCCCCGACAGGCGCTGTATAATCCTACGGGTTTAGCGTTTCCCCATGATTATAATAATAATCCTCGGTAGTTCAGAAGCAAACTTCAGCAGTTCAGTCAGTGCATTCAGCCTTGGTTTTGTTCCTAAAATTCTAAATGAATCAAATATTTGCGTAGAACTTTTTTCATGGACTCTAAAATAATTTTTTTTTTGTTGCAAATTTAATAGGCAGTTTACTGTCTAAACGGTAGGCTTCTTCAGTCAGTATGTAGGCAGCAGGAGTTGTGGCAACGTAAAGATGATATGATCAGTCCATCAACCCTGGAGTAATGCTAAAGAGGTGGCTAATCCCTCAGCCTAGAAAAGAGTTCAGTTCCATAGTCCAGAACAATGTGAACCTGAAGATAGGTTACGTAAGGTTTATCAGGAAAAGGGACAAGCTTTTCCTAACGTGGGTGTTATTCATATGATGGCCCTCAGCTGGCGTTTTTAGTCATTTGATCGACACCTACTGCTGGCTCCCCTGTCCACCCCTTTACAAATTATGGATTTAGATTCCTAGTATGATATTATAAAGCTGAAGAATGAGAATGGAGCCTTATATACTGCCAAAGATGAGGCGTAGAAGGACCCATAAGTAACAGCAAGACAGTAAGAACTGAAGAGCGCTGCGACAAGCCTACTGATAGAAAAGAACCCTCTCAAATCCAACCCTTCTCACTCATAACCAATGGTTAACCATTAAAATTATTTAACATGTCTTCTGTATCAGGATACCCTTGTGTTACTGTGATAACCAGGCGTAATTGTATCATTTTTATGACTAGTTTGCATTTAAATTGCAAGTTCTTCGGAGTTTCATGCTGTCGTTTCGCATTCTTGAATCAATTTGCACGTGAGAAATTTGTCCGTGTTGGAGTGTGTCATATTTGTCAAATTTAGCAAAAGATTCATTAAGATTTTCAAATGTTCGCCATAATGTGAGACAACAGGTACAGTTCTAGTTATCAATCATCAAATGGTTTCACTTTAGAGAGTGAGGCTTTGATGATGCAAAAGTTACTCTTCCAAGAAATTATGGTTACTCTTCTCTTCCGTGGAACAAACGGAATATTAGACCCATACGGCTTTTGCACTTGCTCATAAATATAGTAACAAAAATCAATAATAATAATAATAATAATAATAATAATAATAATAATAATAATAATAATAATAATAATAATAATAAAAATAATAATAAAATTATTATGATTATAAGTAATAATAATAATAATAATAATAATAATAATAATAATAATAATAATAATAATAATAATAATAATAACAACAACATTAATATTTTGATAATCTTTATCTTTTTTTAATTCGAAAACTCAGGCTTAAAATTGAAGACGAGGTACAACAAGTATAATTTACAGTCAGTTCTGCTTTTCAAGATTTGTACCAGAGATTTTCTAACATTTAAGTTTAGAATTATATTGACTTTTACGCTGGAGGCACCATATTTTTTAGTATACGTTAAAGCAATTCTAATGACTGCTCCGAGGCTCTTCTCTTATTTCCTTTCCGTCATCCTTTTTCGAAACATTTTCTGCTATTATCTGACGGTAATATATCCACACAAAATTAATATTTTGTGATGTTGCTTCATATTGCTATATAAAAAAGTAGAAACGTTTGCTTGGGTGTACTGTAATTTAACTCCGACGTCAACAAACAGTGTAGAAAACCTACATAGTTTCATCTGAATACTTGGACATTCGGTAAGGAAGAGAGAGGGAGAGATGGGAAGTATAAAGAGTGACAGAAAGTGAGGGGAGAGTGAGAGAGTGACGGAGAGCAATTTAGATGAAAGAGCGTGAAGGAAAGTGAGTGATAGTGACAAAAGTGAGTGTTAGGGAGTGCGAGGAGTGAAAAGGGAGAGTAGGTGTAATAATGAAAGAGGAAAGGAGATCTACAGTGAGGAAGAGTGAAACCGAATGATAGAGAGTGAAGTAGAAGGCCGCGGAGGGAGAGAAAGTGAACGACTAGTGGATAAAAGAAGAGGGAGCGAGTCCGAGAGTAAGAGAAAGGGAAAGACAACAAGGGGAAAGTGAGAGTGAATGTAAAGGAAACTGAGAATAAGAGTAGGCATATAAATATAATAATCAATGGGCTATGATCAACCTGGAACTGTGGATACCCTCGATGCTGGGAGCTGGAGGCTACCTGGGTAACTGAAGTTGAAGCTTCTATAGTTCCTAAGTATATACTGATAGACTGATATATTGTATATATATATATATATATATATATATATATATATATATATATATATATATATATATATATATATATATATACAAATACACATATTTTTTTAACAATTCGGCCGTCTCCCACCGAGGCAGGGTGACCCAAAAAAGAAAGAAAATCCCCAAAAGAAAATACTTTCATCATCACTAAACACTTTCACCTCACTCACACATAATCACTGTTTTTTCAGAGGTGCTCAGAATACAACAGCTTAGAAGTATATACCTATTCCATATACTTGCAACATCTGCCACATTGCTCCCCTATCCACTCTATCATATGCGTTTTCTAAATCCATAAATGCAATAAAAACTTCCCTACTGCTCACATATATGCTTCAATGTAAACACTTGATCTACACATCTCCTACCCACTCTGAAACCTTCTTGCTCATCCGCAATTCTACATTCTCTCTACCTTTAATTCTTTCAATTATAACCCTACCGTACACTTTTCCTGGTATACTCAGTCAACTTATTCCTCTACAATTTTTACAATCTCTTTTGTCCCCTTTCCCTTTATATAAAGGGACTATACATGCTCTCTGCCAATCCCCAAGTACCTTCCCCTATTTCATACATTTATTAAACAAAAAATACCAACCACTCCAACACTATATCCCCCCCTGCTTTTAATATTTCTGTCATGATCCCGTCAGTTCCAGCTGCTTTACCCCCTTTCATTCTACGTAATGCCTTACGCCCCTCTCCCACACTCACATCCTGATCTTCTTCACTCCTAAAAGATGGTATACCTCCCTGGCCAGTGCATGAAATTACCGCTTCCCTTTCTTCGTCGACATTTAAAAGTTCCTCAAAATATTCTCGCCATCTACCCAAAACCTCCATCTCCCCATCTACTAACTCCCCTACTCTGTTTTTAACTGACAAATCCATTCGTTCTCCAGGCTTTCTTAACTTGTTTAACTACAATTTTTTTTCTTATTTTCATTAAAATTCCTTGACAGTATCTCTCCCACTCTATCATCTGCTCTCCTTTTGCACTCTCTCACCACTCTCTTCACCTTTCTTTTGCTCTCCATATACTCTACTCTTATAACACTTCTGCTTTGTAATAACCTCTAATAAGCTAACTTTTTCTCTTTTATCACACCCTTTACTTCATCATTCCACCAATCACTCCTCATTCCTCCTGCACCCACCCTCCTATAACCACAAACTTCTGCCCCACATTCTAATACTGTATTTTAAAACGGTTCCAACCCTCTTGAACCCCCCCCCCCCACAACTCATGCTTGCACCAGCCCACCTTTCTGCCAACAGTTGCTTATATCTCACCCGAACTTCCTCCTCTTTTAGTTTATACACTTTCACCTCCCTCTTGCTTGTTGTTGCCATTTTCTTCTTTTCCCATCTACCTCTTACTCTAACTGTAGTTACAACTAAATAATGATCCGATATATCAGTTGCCCCTCTATAAACGTGTACATCCTGGAGCCTACCCATCAACTTTTTATCCACCAATACATAATCTAACAAACTACTTTCATTACGTGTTATATCATGCTTTGTATATTTATTTATCCTCTTCTTCATAAAATATGTATTACTTATTACCAAACCTCTTTCTACACATAGCTCAATTAAAGGCTCCCCACATTCATTTACCCCTGGCACCCCAAATTTATCTACTACTCCCCCCACAACATTTTTGCCCACTTTAGCATTGAAATCCCCAACCAATATATATGCGGAAAATTACATTTACCTGGATGAATCTCATAACATACATACAAGTAAATGGTAACAAAGATAATTATTATTTATCAAAGTTACAGAGACAAGTAGGAATTTTTAGGACACTTAGGTCGCAAAAATGTCCCCTTTCGATACCTACCATCTATCTCTCCACAAGTTGGTCTAGACCTATATTAATTGCAAATGAAATGTACATACACACCAGGAATTCTGGTAAAATTATTATAATTTTTGTGGATTGTATATTAAAATTAATAAATGCTTACATATACATATTTATATAACAGAAGGAGAATTTATAATCATAACACTCACCAATTAGTCTGGAGATTACAGGTTCCTGGAGCTGTCCTGTACATCGATTTAATGCTCAAATTATGCAGAAATGCACATCCAACAATTTCGGCTCCTATTTGGGAGGTGTAAGCCCAATATAACCTCTAGAGTGACGAAAATTATACACCTTATTTTCACTAACGGTTTCTTGGTTCATTCAAAAAACAATGGCGACTCATCCCTGCTCGTCAGCGCAGGCGCCGAGCTTCCCATTTTTTATAATATAATTTTTATTAAATACAATATATTTTATTAATTTACATACAAATACACTATTTTCGGAAAATATACGATATATTTTCCACAATAAATAAATAAATAAATATATATATATATATATATATATATATATATATATATATATATATATATATATATATATATATATATATATATATATATATATATATATATATATATATATATTTATTTATTTATTGTGGAAAATATATCGTATATTTTCCGAAAATAGTGTATTTGTATGTAAATTAATAAAATATATTGTATTTAATAAAAATTATATTATAAAAAATGGGAAGCTCGGCGCCTGCGCTGACGAGCAGGGATGAGTCGCCATTGTTTTTTGAATGAACCAAGAAACCGTTAGTGAAAATAAGGTGTATAATTTTCGTCACTCTAGAGGTTATATTGGGCTTAAACCTCCCAAATAGGAGCCGAAATTGTTGGATGTGCATTTCTGCATAATTTGAGCATTAAATCGATGTACAGGACAGGTAGTAGGTTGGTAGACAGCAACCACCCAGGGAAGTACTACCGTCCTGCCAGATGACTGTGAAACAAAAACCTGTAACTGTTTTGCATGATGGTAGGATTGCTGGTTTCTTTTTCTGTCTCATAAACACGCTAAGATAACAGGGATATCTTGCTACTCCTACTTACACTTTGGTCACACTTCACAGACACGCACATGCATATATATATATATACATACATCTAGGTTTTTCTCCTTTTTCTAAATAGCTCTTGTTCTTTTTTATTTCTTCTATTGTCCATGGGGAAGTGGAAAAGAATCTTTCCTCCGTAAGCCATGCGTGTCGTATGAGGCGACTAAAATGCCGGGAGCAATGGGCTAGTAACCCCTTCTCCTGTATACAATTACTAAAAAAGAGAAGAAGAAAAACTTTATAAAACTGGGTTGCTTAAATGTGCGTGGATGTAGTGCGGATGACAAGAAACAGATGATTGCTGATGTTATGAATGAAAAGAAGTTGGATGTCCTGGCCCTAAGCGAAACAAAGCTGAAGGGGGTAGGAGAGTTTCAGTGGGGGGAAATAAATGGGATTAAATCTGGAGTATCTGAGAGAGTTAGAGCAAAGGAAGGGGTAGCAGTAATGTTAAATGATCAGTTATGGAAGGAGAAAAGAGAATATGAATGTGTAAATTCAAGAATTATGTGGATTAAAGTAAAGGTTGGATGCGAGAAGTGGGTCATAATAAGCGTGTATGCACCTGGAGAAGAGAGGAATGCAGAGGAGAGAGAGAGATTTTGTGAGATGTTAAGTGAATGTATAGGAGCCTTTGAACCAAGTGAGAGAGTAATTGTGGTAGGGGACTTGAATGCTAAAGTAGGAGAAACTTTTAGAGAGGGTGTGGTAGGTAAGTTTGGGGTGCCAGGTGTAAATGATAATGGGAGCCCTTTGATTGAACTTTGTATAGAAAGGGGTTTAGTTATAGGTAATACATATTTTAAGAAAAAGAGGATAAATAAGTATACACGATATGCTGTAGGGCGAAATGACAGTAGTTTGTTGGATTATGTATTGGTAGATAAAAGACTGTTGAGTAGACTTCAGGATGTACATGTTTATAGAGGGGCCACAGATATATCAGATCACTTTCTAGTTGTAGCTACACTGAGAGTAAAAGGTAGATGGGATACAAGGAGAATAGAAGCATCAGGGAAGAGAGAGGTGAAGGTTTATAAACTAAAAGAGGAGGCAGTTAGGGTAAGATATAAACAGCTATTGGAGGATAGATGGGCTAATGAGAGCATAGGCAATGGGGTCGAAGAGGTATGGGGTAGGTTTAAAAATGTAGTGTTAGAGTGTTCAGCAGAAGTTTGTGGTTACAGGAAAGTGGGTGCAGGAGGGAAGAGGAGCGATTGGTGGAATGATGATGTAAAGAGAGTAGTAAGGGAGAAAAAGTTAGCATATGAGAAGTTTTTACAAAGTAGAAGTGATGCAAGGAGGGAAGAGTATATGGAGAAAAAGAGAGAAGTTAAGAGAGTGGTGAAGCAATGTAAAAAGAGAGCAAATGAGAGAGTGGGTGAGATGTTATCAACAAATTTTGTTGAAAATAAGAAAAAGTTTTGGAGTGAGATTAACAAGTTAAGAAAGCCTAGAGAACAAATGGATTTGTCAGTTAAAAATAGGAGAGGAGAGTTATTAAATGGAGAGTTAGAGGTATTGGGAAGATGGAAGGAATATTTTGAGGAATTGTTAAATGTTGATGAAGATAGGGAAGCTGTGATTTCGTGTATAGGGCAAGGAGGAATAACATCTTGTAGGAGTGAGGAAGAGCCAGTTGTGAGTGTGGGGGAAGTTCGTGAGGCAGTAGGTAAAATGAAAGCTGGTAAGGCAGCCGGGATTGATGGGATAAAGATAGAAATGTTAAAAGCAGGTGGGGATATAGTTTTGGAGTGGTTGGTGCAATTATTTAATAAATGTATGGAAGAGGGTAAGGTACCTAGGGATTGGCAGAGAGCATGCATAGTTCCTTTGTATAAAGGCAAAGGGGATAAAAGAGAGTGCAAAAATTATAGGGGGATAAGTCTGTTGAGTGTACCTGGTAAAGTGTATGGTAGAGTTATAATTGAAAGAATTAAGAGTAAGACGGAGAATAGGATAGCAGATGAACAAGGAGGCTTTAGGAAAGGTAGGGGGTGTGTGGACCAGGTGTTTACAGTGAAACATATAAGTGAACAGTATTTAGATAAGGCTAAAGAGGTCTTTGTGGCATTTATGGATTTGGAAAAGGCGTATGACAGGGTGGATAGGGGGGCAATGTGGCAGATGTTGCAAGTGTATGGTGTAGGAGGTAGGTTACTGAAAGCAGTGAAGAGTTTTTACGAGGATAGTGAGGCTCAAGTTAGAGTATGTAGGAAAGAGGGAAATTTTTTCCCAGTAAAAGTAGGCCTTAGACAAGGATGTGTGATGTCACCGTGGTTGTTTAATATATTTATAGATGGGGTTGTAAGAGAAGTAAATGCGAGGGTCTTGGCAAGAGGCGTGGAGTTAAAAGATAAAGAATCACACACAAAGTGGGAGTTGTCACAGCTGCTCTTTGCTGATGACACTGTGCTCTTGGGAGATTCTGAAGAGAAGTTGCAGAGATTGGTGGATGAATTTGGTAGGGTGTGCAAAAGAAGAAAATTAAAGGTGAATACAGGAAAGAGTAAGGTTATGAGGATAACAAAAAGATTAGGTGATGAAAGATTGAATATCAGATTGGAGGGAGAGAGTATGGAGGAGGTGAACGTATTCAGATATTTGGGAGTGGACGTGTCAGCGGATGGGTCTATGAAAGATGAGGTGAATCATAGAATTGATGAGGGAAAAAGAGTGAGTGGTGCACTTAGGAGTCTGTGGAGACAAAGAACTTTGTCCTTGGAGGCAAAGAGGGGAATGTATGAGAGTATAGTTTTACCAACGCTCTTATATGGGTGTGAAGCGTGGGTGATGAATGTTGCAGCGAGGAGAAGGCTGGAGGCAGTGGAGATGTCATGTCTGAGGGCAATGTGTGGTGTGAATATAATGCAGAGAATTCGTAGTTTGGAAGTTAGGAGGAGGTGCGGGATTACCAAAACTGTTGTCCAGAGGACTGAGGAAGGGTTGTTGAGGTGGTTCGGACATGTAGAGAGAATGGAGCGAAACAGAATGACTTCAAGAGTGTATCAGTCTGTAGTGGAAGGAAGGCGGGGTAGGGGTCGGCCTAGGAAAGGTTGGAGGGAGGGGGTAAAGGAGGTTTTGTGTGCGAGGGGCTTGGACTTCCAGCAGGCATGCGTGAGCGTGTTTGATAGGAGTGAATGGAGACAAATGGTTTTTAATACTTGACGTGCTGTTGGAGTGTGAGCAAAGTAACATTTATGAAGGGATTCAGGGAAACCGGCAGGCCGGACTTGAGTCCTGGAGATGGGAAGTACAGTGCCTGCACTCTGAAGGAGGGGTGTTAATGTTGCAGTTTAAAAACTGTAGTGTAAAGCACCCTTCTGGCAAGACAGTGATGGAGTGAATGATGGTGAAAGTTTTTCTTTTTCGGGCCACCCTGCCTTGGTGGGAATCGGCCGGTGTGATAATAAAAATAATAATAAAAAAAAATATATATATATATATATATATATATATATATATATATATATATGTATATATATGCAAAACAACCACTCTGAAAAAATAGAGAAATTCCAAGTGCTTTCGTGACTACTCACATTATCAAGGAACTATGAAATTAAAGCATACAAGGAAGCTATATAAGGGGTCAGGCCAGCACCTCACTATAAGATCCCACAACGGTTAAACACCTGACGCGCGCCGACCCAACTTGGATACCTCCTTTGCACAACTCACCCCACAAACTATTCTACCCAAGAAAATTTCAAAATTATTTGTCCAGTGTATTATTAAATTCTTCCCAAATTCTATTAATTATAAATGGATCTAATTTATATAAACCAAAGGAAATATTCATATTATTGTCAAAACTGCTTTTTATGAAACAAGATTCAATTATATTCCTGTCGACCATGGACTTGCTTGATACTACTTTCTCAACTTTTTGAAAATCAATTGGATGGTTAAAATCTCTTACATGAATAAATAGAGCATTGGAATCTTGTCCAGTTCTAATGCTATATTTATGTTGTTTTAATCTTAGTTCGAGATTTTTACCAGTTTGACCGTAATAAACTTTATCGCAAATTTTACAAGGAATCTTATAGACACATCCATCAGCATTTTGGGGGGAATTCTTTATCAAAAGTTTTTTTACTGTATCAAGATTTTTGAATACAACTTTAATATTAAAAGTCTTAAGAAGAGAAGGCATATCAACCAAGTTTTCATGGTAAGGGAGAACCAACATATTTTTAGTTGAATAAGGCTGGTTGTCCCTTTTTGGATTGTAAAAAGTATTTCTAGCAACTTTAAAAGATTTATCAAATACATTTCTTGGGTATTTTAAATCATTACCTA
Source organism: Cherax quadricarinatus (assembly GCF_038502225.1). Classification (NCBI taxonomy): domain Eukaryota; kingdom Metazoa; phylum Arthropoda; class Malacostraca; order Decapoda; family Parastacidae; genus Cherax; species Cherax quadricarinatus. Next base: position 13,285,444 of record NC_091312.1, read on the forward strand.
TTTCATAAATTTTGGATATTTCCTCATCTATGAACTCAGGACTACAAATTCGTAAAGCTCTCAGAAACATTGATGAGAAAACAACATAAATATAGCATTAGAACTGGACAAGATTCCAATGCTCTATTTATTCATGTAAGAGATTTTATTAACCATCCAATTGATTTTCAAAATGATGTGAAAGTAGTATCAAGCAAGTCCATGGTCGACAGGAATATAATTGAATCTTGTTTCATAAAAAGCAGTTTTGACAATAATATGAATATTTCCTTTGGTTTATATAAATTAGATCCATTTATAATTAATAGAATTTGGGAAGAATTTAATAATACACTGGACAAATAATTTTTAAATTTTCTTGGGTAGAATAGTTTGTGGGGTGAGTTGTGCAAAGGACCTATCCAAGTTGGGTCGGCGCGCGTCAGGTGTTTAACCGTTGTGGGATCTGATAGTGAGGTGCTGGCCAGACCCCTTATATAGCTTCCTTGTATGCTTTACTTTCATAGTTCCTTGATAATGTGAGTAGTCACGAAAGCGCTTGGAATTTCTCTATTTTTTCAGAGTGGTTGTTTTGCTTATTCCGAAATCACCTGTTTACTGTGATCCTATTGCATATATATATATATATATATATATATATATATATATATATATATATATATATATATATATATATATATATATATATATATATATATATATATATATATATATATATATATATAGATATAGATATATATATATATATATATATTATATAAATGTATAGATATATTATATATATAAATATATATATTATATGAATATATATATATATATATATATATATATTACATATAAATATATATATATATATATATATATGCAGTTTATGACTTCCTAAATAAAAGCAAAATCTCATATAGTACTGCAACGAATAAACAAAACACATAATGAATATCATCCTCACAATCCCCTGTAAAAGGGACAACATAATTACCTTCCAGAGCAGAATCTTTCTGTCGTGTAAAAAATAGTGTCATAACTACACACCTTAAATAACAGCATGCAAGAGCGACACTGCAGTGGTTGTTGTTGTTTGTGTTACCAGTGTTGGTTGCTGTTGTTTGTGTTACCAGTGTTGGTTGTTGTTGTTTGTGTTACCAGTGTTGGTTGTTGTTGTTTGTGTTACCAGTGTTGGTTGTTGTTGTTTGTTTTGCCAGTGTTGGTTGTTGTTGTTTGTGTTGCCAGTGTTGGTTGTTGTTGTTTGTGTTACCAGTGTTGGTTGTTGTTGTTTGTGTTACCAGTGTTGGTTGTTGTTGTTTGTGTTACCAGTGTTGGTTGTTGTTGTTTGTGTTGCCAGTGTTGGTTGTTGTTGTTTGTGTTACCAGTGTTGGTTGTTGTTGTTTGTGTTACCTGTGTTGGTTGTTGTTGTTTGTGTTACCAGTGTTGGTTGCTGTTGTTTGTGTTACCAGTGTTGGTTGTTGTTGTTTGTGTTACCAGTGTTGGTTGTTGTTGTTTGTGTTACCAGTGTTGGTTGTTGTTGTTTGTGTTACCAGTGTTGGTTGCTGTTGTTTGTGTTACCAGTGTTGGTTGTTGTTGTTTGTGTTACCAGTGTTGGTTGTTGTTGTTTGTGTTACCAGTGTTGGTTGTTGTTGTTTGTGTTACCAGTGTTGGTTGTTGTTGTTTGTGTTACCTGTGTTGGTTGTTGTTGTTTGTGTTACCAGTGTTGGTTGTTGTTGTTTGTGTTACCTGTGTTGGTTGTTGTTGTTTGTGTTACCAGTGTTGGTTGTTGTTGTTTGTGTTACCAGTGTTGGTTGTTGTTGTTTGTGTTACCAGTGTTGGTTGTTGTTGTTTGTGTTACCAGTGTTGGTTGCTGTTGTTTGTGTTACCAGTGTTGGTTGTTGTTCTTTGTGTTGCCAGTGTTGGTTGTTGTTGTTTGTGTTACCAGTGTTGGTTGCTGTTGTTTGTGTTACCAGTGTTGGTTATTATTTCTTGTGATACCAGTGTTGGTTGTTGTTTGTGTTACCAGTGTTGGTTGTTGTTGTTGTTTGTGTTACCAGTGTTGGTTGTTGTTGTTGTTTGTGTTACCAGTGTTGGTTGTTGTTGTTGTTTGTGTTACCAGTGTTGGTTGTTGCTGTTGTTTGTGTTACCAGTGTTGGTTGTTGTTGTTGTTTGTGTTACCAGTGTTGGTTGTTGTTGTTTGTGTTACCAGTGTTGGTTGTTGTTGTTGTTTGTGTTACCAGTGTTGGTTGCTGTTGTTTGTGTTACCAGTGTTGGTTATTATTTCTTGTGATACCAGTGTTGGTTGTTGTTGTTTGTGTTACTAGTGTTGATTGTTGTTGTTTGTGTTACCAGTGTTGGTTGTTGCTGTTTATGTTACCAGTGTTGGTTGCTGTTGTTTGTGTTACCAATGTTGGTTGTTGCTGTTTGTGTTACCAGTTTTGGTTGTTGTTGTTTGTGTTACCAATGTTGGTTGTTGTTGCTTGTGATACCAATGTTGGTTGTTGCTGTTTGTGTTACCAGTGTTGGTTGCTGTTGTTTGTGTTACCAATGTTGGTTGTTGTTGCTTGTGATACCAATGTTGGTTGTTGCTGTTTGTGTTACCAGCGTTGGTTGTTGTTGTTTGTGTTACCAATGTTGGTTGTTGCTGTTTGTGTTACCAGTGTTGGTTGTTGTTGTTTTTGTTACTAGAGTTGGTTATTGTTGCTTGTGTTACCAGTGATGGTTGTTGTTGTTTGTGTAACCAATGTTGGTTGTTGCTGTTTGTGTTACCAGTGTTGGTTGTTGTTGTTTTTGTTACTAGAGTTGGTTATTGTTGCTTGTGTTACCAGTGATGGTTGTTGTTGTTTGTGTTACCAGTGTTGGTTGTTGCTGTTTGTGTTACCAGTGTTGGTTGTTGTTTTTGCTACATGTGTTGGTTGTTGTTGCTTGTGTTACCAGTGTTGGTTGTTGTTGATTGTGTTACTATTGTTGGTTGTTGTTGCTTGTGTTACCAGTGATGGTTGTTGTTGCTTGTGTTACCAGTGTTGGTTGTTGTTGCTTGTGTTACCACTATTGGTTGTTGTTGTTGCTTGTGTTACCAGTGTTGATTGTTGTTGTTTGTGTTACCAGTGTTGGTTGTTGCTGCTTGTTTTACCAGTGTTGCTAGTTGTTTGTGTTATCGGTGTTGGTTGTTGCTGTTTGTGTTACCAGTGTTGATTGTTATTGCTTGTGTTACCAGTGTTGGTTGTTGTTGTTGCTTATGTTACCAGTATTGGTTGTTGTTTTTGCTTGTGTTACCAGTGTTGGTTGTTGCTGCTTGTGTTACCAGTGTTGGTCATTGTTGCTTGTGTTACAAGTGGCGGTGTTGCTTGTGTTACCAGTGTTGGTTGTTGTTGTTGTTGTTGCTTGTGTTACCAGTGTTGGTTGTTGTTTTTGTTTGTGTTACCATTGTTAGTTGTTGTTGTCGCTTGTTTTACCAGTGTTGGTTGCTGTTTTTGCTTGTGTTACCAGTGCTGGATGTTTTTGCTGGTGTTACCAGTGTTGGTTGTTGTTGCTTGTGTTACCAGTGTTGGTTGTTGTTGGTTGTGTTACCAGTGTTGGTTGTTGTTGCTTGTATTACCAGTGCTGGTTGTTGTTGCTTGTGTTACCAGTGTTGGTTGTTGTTGCTGTTGCTTGTTTTACAAGTGTTGTCGTTGTTGTTGTTGCTTGTGTTACCAGTTCTGGTTGTTATTGCTCGTGTTACCAGAGTTGGTTGTTCTTGTTTGTGTTACCAGTGTTAGTTGTTGTTGCTTGTGTTATCAGTGTTGGTTGTTGTTGCTTGTGTTACCAGTGTTGGTTGTTGTTGCTTGTATTACTAGTGTTGCTTGTTTTTGCTTGTGTTACCAGTGTTGGTTGTTGTTTTTGCTTGTGTTACCATTGTTAGTTGTTGTTGTCGCTTGTTTTACCAGTGTTGGTTGCTGTTTTTGCTTGTGTTACCAGTGCTGGATGTTTTTGCTGGTGTTACCAGTGTTGGTTGTTGTTGTTGTTGTTTCTTGTGTTACCAGTGTTGGTTGTTGTGTTTTTGCTTGTGTTACCATTGTTAGTTGTTGTTGTCGCTTGTTTTACCAGTGTTGGTTGCTGTTTTTGCTTGTGCTACCAGTGCTGGATGTTTTTGCTGGTGTTACCAGTGTTGGTTGTTGTTGCTTGTGTTACCAGTGTTGGTTGTTGTTGCTTGTGTTACCAGTGTTGGTTGTTGTTGCTTGTATTACCAGTGCTGGTTGTTGTTGCTTGTGTTACCAGTGTTGGTTGTTGTTGATGTTGCTTGTTTTACAAGTGTTGTCGTTGTTGTTGTTGCTTGTGTTACCAGTGCAGGTTGTTATTGCCCTTCCCCTATCTTCATGACTTTGCATTTGGCGGGATTAAATTTGAGAAGCCAGTTACTGGACCAGGTGTCCTGTCTGTCCAGGTCTCTTTGAAGTCCTGCCCGGTCCTCATCTGATTTAATTCTCCTCATTAACTTCACATCGTCCGCGATCAGGGACACTTCTGAGTCTAACCCTTCCACCATGTCGTTCACATATACCAAAAATAGCACTGGTCCTAGGACCGACACCTGTGGGACCCCGCTCGTCACAGGTGCCCATTGTGATACATCATTACGTACCATGACTCCTTGTTGCCTCCCTGTCAGGTATTCTCTGATCCATTGCAGTGCCCTTCCTGTTATATGAGCCTGATCCTCTAGCTTCTGCGCTAATCTCTTGTGCGGAACTGTGTCAAAGGCCTTCTTGCAGTCCAAGAAGATGCAATCAACCCACCCCTCTCTCTCCTGTCTTACTTCTGTTACTTTATCATAAAACTCCAGAAGGTTTGTGACACAGGATTTTCCTTCCATGAATCCATGCTGGTTGGCGTTTATACTCTTGTTCCGTTCCAGGTGCTCCACCACTCTCCTCCTGATAACCTTCTCCATAACTTTGCATACTATACACGTCAGTGACACTTTTCTGTCTCCTTTTTTTAAAAATGGGAACTACATTTGCCGTCTTCCATGCCTCATTTAGTTGCCCAGTTTCCAGGGACGTGTTGAAGATTGTGGTAAGTGGCACACACAACATATCAGCTCCCTCTCTAAGGACCCATGGGGAGATGTCCGGTCCCATTGCCTTCGAGGTATCGATGTCCCTTAGCAGTTTCTTCACCTCCTCCTCATCTGTATGTATGTCATCCAACACTTGTTGGTATATTCCTTGCTGGTGTCCCAATCTGGTCTGTCCCCCGAGAGGCCTTCCTATCTCCACTGTAAATACTTCCTTAAATCTCATGTTGAGCTCCTCACATACCTCTTGATCGTTTCTTGTGAGTTCTCCACCTTCTTTCCTCAGCCTTATCACCTGGTCTTTGACTGTTGTCTTCCTCCTAATGTGGCTATACAGCAGTTTCGGGTCAGACTTGACTTTCGATGCTATGTCGTTCTCGTACTGTCGCTGGGCCTCCCTCCTTATCTGTGATACTCGTTTCTGGCTCTTCTGCTAATCTCCTTATTTTCCTGGGTCCTTTGCCTCCTGTACCTTTTCCATTCTCTGGTGCACTTAGTTTTTGCCTCCCTACACCTTCGGGTAAACCAAGGACTCGCTTTGGTCTTCCTATTATTTCTGTTTCCCTTGGGAACAAACCTTTCCTCTGCCTCCTTGCACTTTGTTGCTACATATTCCATCATCTCGTTTACTGATTTTCCTACCAGTTCTCTGTCCCACTGAACCTCCTGCAGGAAGTTCCTCATACCTGTGTCGTCCCCCCTTTTGTAGTTTGGCTTTTCCCATTCCCTGTTACCTTCTCCACTTGTAACTCTACTATATAATCAAAACTCAGAACCACGTGATCGCTAGCTCCAACGGGCCTCTCGTGTGTGTGTGTGTGTGTGTGAGTGTGTGTGTGTGTGTGTTTGTGTGTGTATGTGTGTGTGTGTGTGTGTGTATGTGTGTGTGTGTGTGTATGTGTGTGTGTGTGTATGTGTGTGTGTGTGTGTGTGTGTGTGTATGTGTGTGTGTATGTGTGTGTGTGTATGTGTGTGTGTGTATGTGTGTGTGTGTGTGTGAGTGTGTATGTGTGTGTGTGTATGTGTGTGTGTGTGTGTGTGTGTTTGTGTGTGTATGTGTGTGTGTGTGTGTGTATGTGTGTGTGTATGTGTGTGTGAGTGCGTGTGTGTGTGTGTGTGTATGTGTGTGTGTGTGTGTGTGTGTATGTGTGTGTGTGTGTATGTGTGTGTGTGTGTGTATGTGTGTGTGTGTGTGTATGTGTGTGTGTATGTGTGTGTGTGTGTGTGTGTGTATGTGCGTGTGTGTATGTGTGTGTGTGTGTGTGTGTGTGTGTGTGTGTGTGTGTGTGTGTGTGTGTGTATGTGTGTGTGTGTGTGTGTGTGTGTGTGTGTGTGTGTGTATGTGTGTGTGTGTGTGTGTGTGTGTGTGTGTGTGTGTGTGTGTGTGTGTGTGTGTGTATGTGTGTGTGTGTATGTGTGTGTGTTTGGATATTTTGTGTATTTTGATATTTTAGAGTGTACGTATCAGCAGATGGGTTCCTTGAAAGGCGAGGTTAACACCATACAATAGATAAGGGGTAAAAAGGTCGGTGGTGTGTTGAGGCGACTGTTAGCAAAAATGTTTTATCAATGGTGATACAAAAGTAAAATTTACCAGATCTTATTGGCAGCAACGCTGCAGCACGATGATGGCTGGACATAGTGGACATGTCATATTTAAGAGCGCTGTGTGGTGTGAATTTCATGCACGGAATTCGGAGCGCAGAAACTGAAAGGTGATGTTGGGTTACCAAGTGTGAAATTCGGAGGGATGAGTAGGGGTCGTCGAAATGGTTTGGAATAGGATGAAAGAGATGGGATGGCGGAAAGGGTGTATAAAGCTTGGGGTGGAAGGTATGCGATGTAAGGGTCGTCCTCGGAACACCTGGATGGAGAGAGAAAATGAGGCTTTGAATTGCAGGGGCATGAGCATTCAACGGGCTTGCGTGAGCGTGTTAGATAGGGAGTGAATGGAGAAAAAGTGATTTTATTGGACGCGCTGTTGAAGTGTGAGCAAGTTAACTCCTTTGAGGGAATTCAGAAACCGGCTAGTCAGACTTAAATCATGTAAGCGGGAAGAGCAATGCCCATACCCTGAAGGAGGGGGTGATGATATGATATGATATATATATACATATATATATATATATATATATATATATATATATATATATATATATATATATATATATATATATATATATATATATATATATATATATATATATATATATATATATATATATATATATATATATATATATATATATATATATATATATATATATATATATATATATATATATATATATATATATATATATATATATATATATATATATATATATATATATATATATATATATATATATATATATATATATATATATATATATATATGTCGTGCCGAATAGGCAGAACTTGCGATCTTGGCTTAAATAGCAACGCTCATCTTGCCATATACGGCAAGTGAAAATTTGTGTATGCAATAATTTCGCCAAAATCATTCTGAACCTAACGAAAAAAATATATTTCACTGTGTTTGTTTAGTATTAAATTATTGTAAACAAATCTAAAATATATTTAGTTGGGTTAGGCTAAAATAAATTGTTCTTGTTATAATAAGGTTAGGTAAGTTTTCTAAGTTCCTTTTGGTGCAAAATTATAAATTTTTACATCAACATTAATGAAAAAAAATGTATCTTTAAACGTATAAGAGAAAATTTTAGAAAGAACTTAATTTTAATTAAGTTCTTGCTAATTGACCAGTTTTACATATTCGGCACGACATATATATATATATATATATATATATATATATATATATATATATATATATATATATATATATATATATATATATATATATATATATGCAGAGCAACCACTATGAAAGAATAGAAAAGTTCCAAGGGCTTTCGTGACTTCTCACACTAACAAGGAACTTCATAATGAGAGAAGTCACGTGAGCGCTTCGAATTTCGCTATTCTTTCATAGTGTTTGTTCTCTATATTGTGATATCACCTGTTTACTGTGACGTTATTGTATATATATGTATATACAATATATATATACATATATATATGTATATATATATATATATATATATATATATATATATATATATATATAGATAGATAGATAGATAGATAGATAGATAGATAGACAGATAGATAGATAGATAGATAGATAGATAGATAGATAGATAGATATAGATATATTAATGCATCAACGAACAAGTTGGTTTTAGCAAATAACAACATTGTGACTAGCCGGGGATCGAACCCGTATTATTTTAGGTAACCTCGTGGAAAGCCAGCCAAAATCCACGATGTTCTACTATACTGAGCCAAACATTGCTCCACTTAGAGGACAGCGAGAAGACAGCTTCCACATAACAAGACGGTATAACAAGACGGTACAGTATAACAACATCGATGAAATAAACTCAACTGACCAAATAAAATCGCTGGCCCACAGCTGCCTCCACCTAGTTCACCTTTCTATTTGCAAGTCTCATAACAATAAAGATGCCGGCAAATGAGCTGAGGAAGATAACAACTCTTAGCTTATAAATAAAGGTAGAAATTTATCTTAACACTGTGAAAACAGTTCTATAAATCAGACACACACACACACACACACACACACACACACACACACACACACACACATGAGGCGAGGTGTCAGAGTGGGCACCTACAACGAGTGGGGTTCCACAGGGGTCAGTCCTAGGACCGGTGCTGTTTCTGGTATTTGTGAACGACATGACGGAAGGAATAGACTCCGAACTGTCCCTGTTTACAGATGATGTGAAGTTGATGAGAAGAATTCAGTCGAAAGAGGACTAGGCAGAACTATAAAGGGATCTGGACAGGCTGCAGGTTTGGTCCAGCAACTGGCTCCTGGAGTTCAACCTCACCAAGTGCAAAGTCATGAAGATTTGGGAAGGGCAAAGAAGACCACAGACGGAGTGCAGTCTAGGGGGCGAGAGACTACAAACCTCAATCAAGAAAAGGATCTTGGGATGAGTATAACACCGGGCACATCTCCTGAGGGGCACATCTCCTGAGGCGCACATCAACCAAATAACTGCTGCAGCATACGGGCGCCTAGCAAACCTAAGAACGGTATTCCGGCATCTTAATAAGGAATCGTTCAGGACCCTGTAAACTGCGTACGATAAGCCAATATTGGAGTATGCAGCACCAGTTTGGAATCCACACCTAGCCAAGAACGTAAGGAAACTAGAGAAAGTGCAAAGGTTCGCAACAAGTCTCGGAGCTATGGGGTATGTCCTACGAGGAGAAGTTAAGGGAAATCTACCTGACGATGCTGAAAGACAGGAAAGATAAGGGAAGATATGATAACGACCTATGAATTACTGAGAGGAATCGACAAGGTGGACAGAGACAGGATGTTCCAGAGATTGGACACAGCAACAAGGGGTCACAGTTGGAAGTTGGAGACTCAAATGTATCACAGGGATGTTAGGAAGAATTTCGTCAGTTACAGAGTAGTCAGGAAGTGGAATAGTATGGGAAGAGATGTAGTGGAGGAAGGATCCATACATAGCTTTAAAAAGAGGTATGATAAAGCTCATGGAGCAGAAAGAGTTACCTAGTAGCGACCAGTGAAGAGGCGGGGCCAGGAACTAGGTGAAGACACACATGCATACGCACAGTTTTAATAAATCATCTTCGTAAATGCTTGCCGACTCCAGTGTCTTTGCATATGTATATATATTAGCATAAGAATTAGTGGGGATTGGAATCATGGTCCTTGCATGTAGAGGCGCAACGTTGTTTCCACTCACCCACACATCTTACAACAGGATGACAGTATTATATAATGCTTATATATATATATATATATATATATATATATATATATATATATATATATATATATATATATTTATATATATATATATATATATATAGATGTATATATATATATATGTGTGTGTGTGTGTGTGTGTGTGTGTGTGTGTGTGTGTGTGTGTGTGTGTGTGTGTGTGTGTGTGTGTGTGTGTGTGTGTGTGTGTGTGTGTGTGTGTGTGTAAATAGCCAATCATACCATTTTACACACCCTGTTTTAATTCCTATTAGTGTATATCCTGATCATATCCCACATGTCTCTCGCTCTTCCAATTGAATAATGCTTAGTTCACGCATTATTTATACGGGGCTTATTTCCCTCACCTCAAGCACCAGTCTTGGTGCTCTGCTTTGCTTTCTCTTAAGTTTTTGTTTGTGTTTTGTCTGGTGAGGAATCAAAACAGGCGTCTCATACTTAAGAATAAATCGTACGTATTCTGTAATAAGTTTACATGGGTGTCGTGGAGACAGTTTTTATCTCTTTATGTGAGCTGAAATTAATTGGACACTATCTTTCAATTATTAATTTCTATCGGTGTTCTGTGAAGAATCTAATACATCTTAATGCTTTTTTTCTCTCATTTGTAAGTTACACTCGTAAGGACACATCGTAGGTCATAGTTTCCTGTCACCTTTGCTCCATACTAGTATAAGGTTTATTATCTTCGAGTCGTCCGGCACTTCATCCGTCATAAATAACTGATAAAGGTCAGCGTGAGTGGCTTTGCATATTTTAGCTCCTCGGTGACATTTCATTTGGTCCTTTAAATTATCAAACTTTATCACGAGTCCCTTCGTTTCCTCATTAGACGTTCAATATTTAATAGTTCTGTTTGGATGATCCTCTCTTCCATCTCCGTTAGTGGCGCTTGCTGCTCATTTGTAAAAAAAAAAAAACATATTAAGACCTTTTAACTCTGGTAAACATTACCGACACGTATCATATTGTATACCATCGTAGTATTGAGTTTTATTCATCAGACATGAAACCTGTTGAACCTATTACACACTTCATATCATTTCCTCGACTATCGTTTTTCTTTGTAGTGTGACAGTATGGTGGCTCAGGGTTTATCTGTCGCTTAGGTTATTTCTATTTCTGGCTTCTCTGTTGTCTTTTCTTCTCTCCTCTCTGGAGTTGGATTCATTCTGTATTTTTTCCATGTTTATGTTTTCCACGATTTTGTTGATTATGTTCATGAATGAATCACGGGTTCTTCCAGTTTCTTTTTATCAAATTCCTCAGGGAATGCCAAACATTTACTGGGAAGGAAAAGGGCAATGTTAACCGGTATTGGTTTAAAGGAACAATAAACAGTACAAATTGTTACTGGGGTTACATTTCTCTCAAAGTTGACCTTTGCCAAGCCATTCCGGGTATATATTCATGGAGAGTGACGTAAAAACAAGGAACTGTATATCATGTGTGGATGGTGAGAGTAGTGAAGCACTACAGGCAGCCAACTGGTCAATTATTTGGGTTTCAGATTTATAAATATTGGTAAAAATTGCTTTGAATGGGTTACTGATGAGACATTACGGGCTACGTTTCGCACTCCCGAAGCCGTATCAAGCCATTATAAGCAATACAAGGTCTCAGGTAGAGAAGACTGGAAAAATGGTGAGTTGCAGGAAGAACAAAAGCAGTAGAACTTCTGGGGTTTAAAGCTTTAAGGAAGATTTGAGCTAATATTTTAGAAACGAGAGTTGTATCTGTTCTGTGAGTAGCTCATCATATATATAACCTCTGTGTCATTGAATTATTTGTATTGGCTTCATAAAGCTCCAGGAAAGCGAAATGTTTCATTAACTGTTCTATTACCTTCTTACCATGGTTGATACACTGTTAAATCACGTAGCGTGTGTTTCCTGTGTAAGATGATGCGTGATAAAGATTATGATAGGCTGAAAGCACTCTGGTTCTGTTCAGTAGTGTCTGCTGTGATCATCGTCATTGACTGGAGGCATCGTCAGCATGATTGTACTCTGCAGATCCCTCTTGCCATCCCCGACGGTGGGTATGTTTCTTCCTATGAATGACGTGTGCAGTGTTTTAGTTAGAAGGTCCACAAGCGCACTGGTGTTCCCAAATTCTGGAATCTAACTCCATGACATTTCTTCTGTGCATTGTTTATGCTTCCTTAAAACAAGTCTGTTGTTCATTTTCACAGTGTGTACTCACCTATTTGTACTCACCTATTTGTGGTTGCAGGGGTCGAGTCCTAGCTCCTGGCCCCGCCTCTTCACCGGTTGCTACTAGGCCCTCTCTCTCCCCGCTCCATGAGCTTTATCAAACCTCGTCTTAAAACTGTGTATGGTTCCTGCCTCCACTACGTCATTTTCTAGGCTATTCCACTGCCTTACAACTCTATGACTGAAGAAATACTTCCTACTATCTCTCTGACTCATTTGTGTCTTCAACTTCCAATTGTGGCCTCTTGTTTCTGTGTCCCCTCCCTGGAACATCCTGTCTTTGTCCACCTTGTCTATTCCACGCAGTATTTTATATGTCGTTATCATGTCTCCCCTGACCCTCCTGTCCTCCAGTGTCGTCAGGCCGATTTCCCTTAATCTTTCTTCATAGGACATTCCCCTTAGCTCTGGAACTAACCTTGTCGCAAACCTTTGTACTTTCTCTAGTTTCTTGACGTGCTTTATCAAGTGCGGGTTCCAAACAGGTGCTGCATACTCCAGTATGGGCCTGACATACACGGTGTACAGTGTCTTGAATGATTCCTTACTAAGGTATCGGAATGCTGTTCTCAGGTTTGCCAGGCGCCCATATGCTGCAGCAGTTATCTGATTGATGTGTGCTTCCGGAGACATGCTCGGTGTTATACTCACCCCAAGATCTTTCTCCTTGAGTGAGGTTTGCAGTCTTTGGCCACCTAGCCTATACTCTGTCTGTGGTCTTCTGTGCCCTTCCCCTATCTTCATGACTTTGCATTTGGCAGGATTAAATTCGAGAAGCCATTTGCTGGACCAGGTGTCCAGTCTGTCCAGGTCTCTTTGAAGTCCTGCCTGGTCCTCATCAGATTTAATTCTCCTCATTAACTTCACATCATCTGCAAACAGGGACACTTCTGAGTCTAACCCTTCCGTCATGTCGTTCACATATACCAAAAATAGCACTGGTCCTAGGACCGACCCCTGTGGGACCCCGCTCGTCACAGGTGCCCACTGTGATACATCATTACGTACCATGACTCGTTGTTGCCTCCCTGTCAGGTATTCTCTGATCCAGTGTGTGTGTGTGTGTGTGTGTGTGTGTGTGTGTGTGTGTGTGTGTTTTTAGTGTGTGTGTGTGTGTGTGTGTGTGTGTGTGTGTGTGTGTATGTGCGCGCGCGTGTGTTCATATGTGCGTGCATGCGAGCGTGCGTGCGTGTAAGGGTGTGCAAGTAACTTTCTCACCACCAGAGAAGAATACTTTAATCCTTATAACAAGGAGTAAATTCTGCTCTTATAAAGTATACACTGAGAGAACGTAGGATAGGTAGATACGCTCCTCAGGGTATATATCCCTCGTGCGAGTCTGTATCTGTTTTGTAATATATTTCAGTTTATTTAACTATCGAAATTTTTCTACACTGTCATTTCATTTAACTACATATAATTGGTTTTATCTAAATATCTGCAATATTTGCTTATCTGAACTCTTTATTTTGGTCCCCAGGAAAGCAAGGCACCGTGGATCAGCGGCCAACTAAATATCAGGGGAAACAGAACAAGTTAATTTTTTCCCATGCAATGATTGCCTGGATTGTTCTTGTTGTCGTGACTAAATTTTTTGTGCAGACCAATTGCAAACATGGAAGATGAAATACACTGACTTTGCATTTATTTCTGCACACACACAAACTTACGGTATATATAGTATATATATATATATATATATATATATATATATATATATATATATATATATATATATATATATATATATATATGTATATATATATATATATATATATATATATATATATATATATATATATATATATATATATATATATATATATATATATATATATATATATATATATATATATATATATATATATATATATATATATATATATATATATATATATATATATATATATATATATATATATATATATATATATATATATATATATATATATATATATATATATATATATATATATATATATATATATATATATGTAGTTAAACAGATACATACGAAGATAGCAGAGAAACAAGGAGGTTTAAGGAAGGGTAGGGAAAGTGTAGACCCAGTGTTTACATTAAAGCCTTTTAATGAAGAAAAACAGATAAAGATAAGAAGCCTTTTGCTGCGTTAATGCACTGAGAAAAATATGAGAAGATGGATAGAAGAGCAACATGGTAGATGCTGCCATTGTGAAGAATACGAGGTAGGTTACCAAAAGCAGCAAACTGTTTTTATGCAGATGTTAGGGTCAGGTTATGGGATTATCTTCCAGTAAACGTAGATCTTACATAAGGATGCGTGTGTGATGTCAGCATGGTTGTTTAACATACTTATGGATTGGTTTGTAAAGGAAGTGAACACTAGGGTGTTGGGAAGAGGCGCTACATTAAAAGATAATGAATTTGATACAAAGTGGGAGTTGTCAGAGTTTCTTTTTTCCAAAAACAAGATTCTTTTGGAAGATTCCCAAGAGAAGTTTCAAAAGTTGGTGGATGAATTTCTGAAGATATGTAAAGGGAAATTAAAAGTGAACATAGGAAAGAGCAAGGTGATGGAAGTAACGAGAATTCTAGGCAATGAAAAAATGACTCTCAGACCGAAGGGAGTATGGAGTGAATATTATGCAGAGAATTCGGAGCTTCGAGATTAGGAGGTGCGTGGGTATCAAAAAAATTATTCAGATGGTTTGGACATTTATAAATGATGGAACAAAACAGGAAGACCAGCAGAGTGCATAAATCTGGAGTGGAGAGCAAGAAGAGTAGGAGTCGCCTCAGGAAAGGTTGAATGAAGGATTAATGAAGGTGGGACTTGAGTGCCAAGAGCGTGGATATATAAGTATATATATATATATATATATATATATATATATATATATATATATATATATATATATATATATATATATATATATATATATATATATATATATATATATAAGTATATATATATATATATATATATAAATATATATATATATATATATATATATATATATATATATATATATATATATATATATATATATATATATATATATATATATATTAATAAATGTTCACATAGAATATAAAACATAGGGGGTGGTAGGAGAAGAAAATATTCAAACAGAGGTACGTTTATTGTCGTCTCTGAGGATGAGGGTCCCCATTCCAGCTATAGAGGTGGTACTTCCCTATATTATTACTTCCCTATATTATATATGCAAAACAACCACTGTGAAAGAATAGAGAAATTCTAAGCGTTTTCGTGACTACTCACATTAATGTGAGTAGTCACGAGAGCGCTTAGAATTTCTCTATTCTTTCACAGTGGTTGTTTTGCATATATATATATATATAATATAATATAATATATATATATATATATATATATATATATATATATATATATATATATATATATATATATATATATATATATATATGTATATATATATATATATATATATATATATATATATATATATATATATATATATATATTATATATGCTCAAACTCAATTTGAAACCCCTGACCTAATCCCATTTATTCCTCTCCACTGAAAGTCTCCCACCCCCCTTCAGCTTTGTTTCACTTAAAGCCAGAACATCCAGCTTCTTCTCATTCATAACATCCACAATCATCTCTTTCTCATCATCCGCACAACATCCACGCACATTCAGACTTCCCACTTTAACAATTTTCTTATTATTTTTTTTAGTAATTATTACAGGAAAAGTGGTTACTAGCCCATTGTTCCAGGCATTTAAGTTGACTTTTACAACACGTATGGCTTACGGAGGAAAGATTCTTATTCAACTTCTACATGGATATAAAAGGAAAAGTAATAAGACCAAGAACTATTAAGATAAAATCAAAGAAAACTCAGATGAGTGTATATAAATAAACGTGTACATGTATGTTCAGTGTGACCTAAGTGTAAGTAGAAGTAGCAAGACGTACATGTAATTTTGCATATTTATTAGACAGACAAAAAAAACACCAGCAATCCTACCATCATGTAAAACAATTACAGACTTTCGTTTTACACTCGGCAGAAGGAAAGTACCTCCCTGGGTGGTTGCTGTCTACCAACCTACTACCTATGTATATATACTATACAATATACATATATATATATATATATATATATATATAT
>NC_091312.1:13311683-13369183 GCF_038502225.1 Cherax quadricarinatus
AGTTAATATCTCAGGTAACGGCACGCTGCCCAGTTAATATCTCAGGTCACAGCACACTGCTCAGTTAATATCTCAGGTCACGGCACACTGCTCAGTTAATATCTCAGGTCACGGCACACTGCTCAGTTAATATCTCAGGTCACGGCACACTGCTCAGTTAATATCTCAGGTCACGGAACACTGCTCACTTAATACCTCAGGTCACGGCACACTGCTCAGTTAATATCTCAGGTCACGGCACACTGCTCAGTTAATATCTCAGGTCACGGCACACTGCTCAGTTAATATCTCAGGTCACGGCACACTGCTCAGTTAATATCTCAGGTCCCGGCACACTGCTCAGTTAATATCTCAGGTCACGGCACACTGCTCAATTAATACATCAGGTCACGGCACACTGCTCAATTAATACATCAGGTCACGGCACACTGCTCAGTTAATATCTCAGGTCACGGCACGCTGCTGACTAAATATCTCAGGTCACGGCACGCTGCTGACTTAATATCTCAGGTCACGGCACGCTGCTCAGTTAATATCTCAGGTCACGGCACGCTGCTCAGTTAGTATCTCAGTTCACAGTACACTGCTCACTTAATATCTCAGGTCACGGCACACTGCTCAGTTAATATCTCAGGTCACGGCACGCTGCTGACTTAATATCTCAGTTCAGAGTACACTGCTCACTTAATATCTCAGGTCACGGCACACTGCTCAGTTAATATCTCAGTTCACAGTACACTGCTCACTTAATACCTCAGGTCACGGCACACTGCTCAGTTAATATCTCAGGTCACGGCACGCTGCTCAGTTAATATCTCAGGTCACGGCACACTGCTCAGTTAATATCTCAGGTCACGGAACACTGCTCAGTTAATATCTCAGGTCACGGCACGCTGCCCAGTTAATATCTCAGGTCACAGCACACTGCTCAGTTAATATCTCAGGTCACGGCACACTGCTCAGTTAATATCTCAGGTCACGGCACACTGCTCAGTTAATATCTCAGGTCACGGCACACTGCTCAGTTAATATCTCAGGTCACGGAACACTGCTCACTTAATACCTCAGGTCACGGCACACTGCTCAGTTAATATCTCAGGTCACGGCACACTGCTCAGTTAATATCTCAGGTCACGGCACACTGCTCAGTTAATATCTCAGGTCACGGCACACTGCTCAGTTAATATCTCAGGTCCCGGCACACTGCTCAGTTAGTATATCAGGTCACGGCACACTGCTCAATTAATACATCAGGTCACAGCACACTGCTCAATTAATACATCAGGTCACGGCACACTGCTCAATTAATACATCAGGTCACGGCACACTGCTCAATTAAAACATCAGGTCACGGCACACTGCTCAATTAATACATCAGGTCACGGCACACTGCTCAGTTAATACATCAGGTCACGGCACACTTCTCAATTAATACATCAGGTCACGGCACACTGCTCAATTAATACATCAGGTCACGGCACACTGCTCAATTAATACATCAGGTCACGGCACACTGCTCAATTAATACATCAGGTCACGGCACACTGCTCAATTAATACATCAGGTCACGGCACACTGCTCAATTATTACCTCAGGTCACGGCACACTTCTCAATTAATACATCAGGTCACGGCACACTGCTCAATTAATACATCAGGTCACGGCACACTGCTCAATTAATACATCAGGTCACGGCACACTTCTCAATTAATACATCAGGTCACGGCACACTGCTCAATTAATACATCAGGTCACGGCACACTGCTCAATTAATACATCAGGTCACGGCACACTGCTCAATTAATACATCAGGTCACGGCACACTGCTCAATTAATACATCAGGTCACGGCACACTGCTCAATTAATACCTCAGGTCACGGCACACTTCTCAATTAATACATCAGGTCACGGCACACTGCTCAATTAATACATCAGGTCACGGCACACTGCTCAATTAATACATCAGGTCACGGCACACTTCTCAATTAATACATCAGGTCACGGCACACTGCTCAATTAATACATCAGGTCACGGCACACTGCTCAATTAATACATCAGGTCACGGCACACTTCTCAATTAATACCTCAGGTCACGGCACACTGCTCAATTAATACATCAGGTCACGGCACACTGCTCAATTAATACATCAGGTCACGGCACACTGCTCAATTATTACCTCAGGTCACGGCACACTGCTCAATTAATACATCAGGTCACGGCACACTGCTCAGTTAATACATCAGGTCACGGCACACTGCTCAATTAATACCTCAGGTCACGGCACACTGCTCAATTAATACCTCAGGTCACTGCACACTGCTCAATTAATACATCAGGTCACGGCACACTGCTCAGTTAATACATCAGGTCACGGCACACTGCTCAATTAATACATCAGGTCACGGAACACTGCTCAATTAATTCATCAGGTCACGGCACACTGCTCAATTAATACCTCAGGTCACGGCACACTGCTCAATTAATACATCAGGTCACGGCACACTGCTCAATTAATACCTCAGGTCACGGCACACTTCTCAATTAATACATCAGGTCGCGGCACACTGCTCAATTAATACATCAGGTCACGGCACACTGCTCAATTAATACATCAGGTCACGGCACACTTCTCAATTAATACATCAGGTCACGGCACACTGCTCAATTAATACATCAGGTCACGGCACACTGCTCAATTAATACCTCAGGTCACGGCACACTTCTCAATTAATACATGAGGTCACGGTACACTGCTCAATTAATACCTCAGGTCACGGCACACTTCTCAATTAATACATCAGGTCACGGCACACTTCTCAATTAATACATCAGGTCACGGCACACTGCTCAATTAATACATCAGGTCACGGCACACTGCTTTATTAAATACATCAGGTCACGGCACACTTCTCAATTAATACATCAGGTCACGGCACACTGCTCAATTAATACATCAGGTCACGGCACACTGCTCAATTAATACCTCAGGTCACGGCACACTGCTCAATTAATACATCAGATCACGGCACACTGCTCAATTAATACATCAGGTCACGGCACACTTCTCAATTAATACATCAGGTCACGGCACACTGCTCAATTAATACATCAGGTCACGGCACACTGCTTTATTAAATACATCAGGTCACGGCACACTTCTCAATTAATACATCAGGTCACGGCACACTGCTCAATTAATACATCAGGTCACGGCACACTGCTCAATTAATACCTCAGGTCACGGCACACTGCTCAATTAATACATCAGGTCACGGCACACTGCTCAATTAATACATCAGGTCACGGCACACTGCTCAATTAATACCTCGGAAACTCGTCAAGCCGAGACTCGTGACTTCATTAACTGCTGTTGACTCTATGGTTAATACTGGACATACACACTGAGAGCTCTCGCTCCATCTCAGTCTGTTTCCTAGACTGGCCCTGGCGATATCTTGATTACACTTTTATACGCATTATTGAACTCGCTAAAAGTTTTTTTGAACTTTTGTGGAGTAGAGTGAGGTTTAGGAATACTGTAGACCAGAGATTTCATTAAAGTAAGCTCTATTCCTCTTCATTTTTCACTCCTGTGTCGTATGAGCCTGTTCTAAATGAAGGGCTTTTGAATCATGAGTGAATACTGATAGGGACGATGTTCTTGAGACTAACACCTGAGTAAAGCTGCTCTGGCCGTCTGTTATGTGGCATAATAGCTCTCTCCTGGCAGTCCACGAAAGTGGGCTAAGTGGGGGACTTTGAGAGAAAAAAAAATACCCTTGTACATAACATCAAGACCAACAACACCTCTCCGGTGTTGAAGGCTCAGGTGAAATGTCAAGTTGGAGAAGACTGGGTCAGGGTGAGGTCGTTGATGGTATGGGGGATCGTACTCAACGTGACAGCTGAATTGTGCCTTATGTAGAGATTTGCAGTCTCTTCTGTCAAGCAAGTATGAGATGCACTGTCGTGTTGCAAGTTCCCCGGCTGGCTTGCTTGCAGGATTCCCTCCTCCCTGGATGTTAACTTTCTCGCCCAGTGCTAATTGCATTCATTCTCACATAAACTCTGTTAGTAATGCAGAAGCAGTATTTATTACCCCCATATATTTTTCAACGTTCAGCGCATCATTTTGCTGTGAAACATTAATCCGTCCCTCTTATTCCCCAACACTTCCGTCCTTCACATTCTTCAACATTTCCGTTTTTCTTATTCCCCGGCACTTCCGTCATTCATGTTCTCCATTTCTGTCCTTCTTATTCTTCAACATTTCCCCACATAAGTACTCATTGCAAAAATATCAGTACTCGCATTGCTTTCACAGTTCCTCACGACCTCATATTTTGCAACAACTGTCACTTACGTATAATTTGCCACATTCCTCAAGAGAATATTTCACACCTTCACACCCATGAGGACTCTGCATTTTATTTTTTTATTCTTAAGTACAACAGTGGTACCTAGATGCAAAGGTTGTACAGAGTCTCTGAAACTCCAGAGTCCACCAAAAAAAAGAATTCGATCCTTCTCTTGCTTCGCATTATTCATGTTACTGCCTGTACGTCGAAATTTCAGCTATGAGGGATATACAAACAAGCGCTGAACACAAACATGTAATTTGGCGAGTGTTGCGTGCAGGTGTGTTGGAGATGTGGGGGTGGAAGGGAGAGGGGGAGTGTGTGGGTGGTGTGTGGGTTGCCTGTTGGTGCGTGGGTAGTTTCCTCAAATAATTAGGCGTATGTGTGTAGGCGGGTGAGCTGTTAGGTGAGTTAGATGGCTGAGTGTGTGGGTGAGTTGGCAGGCAAGTGGGTGATTATTATTGTTGTTACTTTATTATTATTATTATTATTATTATTATTATTATTATTATTATTATTATTATTATTATTATTATTATTATTATTATTATATAATGGAAAAATATTAATAGGGGTCAAAGAGCGCCCCGAAAATGTATAGGTGGTTTTCAAGAGAGTTGATTTAAATGAATGGAGTGGTAAATGGATCAAGTATATGTTCTCCTCGATGGCCGGGAAGGTGGATTAATGCTTTGAGGTATGCAATGAAGTGGGGAAAGTTAAGTTGTGTGGGCGCACAGGTGCATCATGTGGGTACAAAGCTCTGGCATGAGGGTACGCAAGCAAATCGCTGGTGTGGGAATAAGAAGGGACGTGCGTAAGGTGTTTAAAACTTATGATTTTGGCGTGATAGCGTGCATTAGGGCGACACTGGTGAGTTATATCTAGCTTGATGTGAGCCTTAACGGTGTGCATGCCTCGCCTTCCACCCCACCAGTCACCAAGATTATTATATAATGAGAGACGAGGAAGAAGTTATCAAGGCTTTTGTTGTCCCTATGTCGCGACCTGGCGGTTTTGGTGGGCTCGACCTTCGACCTTCCTAACAGTCGTATATATTTTACTTAGCTTATACTAAGCGCTATACTCATGTGGGTCTTTAAAAGAGTGATGGAGGCTCGGTCAACAGCAGGCTAATCGTTAGACACGTTAGGTAGACACTATCCGATTTCACAGACTAATTTAACATAAACATTGAAGGAATATTTTATTTCTTTGCCATCAATGGCATTAATACCGAATAAATTCTGGACACCTCTGTCTTCGAGGCTCGATGATTTGGGACATTTGACATTTCTCAGGGTCGTTCCTGGACTTTTATTAGGGCGCACATTCTCTCTAGTCTCGCCAGGGACAGCCAATGACATATCTGCAACTCTAGTTACCAATTATTTCAGATGACAGAAGTAAAGTGGATTTTCTTTCAGGAAATGCGATCCAGAATTGAGTGATTATAAACCTACTAATTATGGTGATCGAATTCCCTTTTAAAGATCGATATTCTGTGTATTGGAAAAAGTTTTGTTGTTGCTTTTCCTATAGACAAATCATCATTTTTCATTGCTTATCGGTCTGGCCTTTTTTTTTTTGTGAAGACTTTATATGATTCCCTCCCCCCCTTCACTCTCTCTTCCAAATAAAATATAACAAAGACACAATTGGTCTCCTTTCACTAAACTAATAAGCCTGGATGACAAGAAAGGCCATGATGAAGCTGAGAAGGAAGACTGAGAGACAAGAAAGAAATGGATAACTATAAGGAAATCAGAGCAATGGCTAAAGATAATAGGAGAGCGTATGGAAAACAAAATAAGGAAATACAGAAAAGATGGTTGGGGAAGAAAAAGAAAAACAAGTTTACAAGGAAGATGGAGAGAAATGATGAAGGAAGGAAATTAAGTAACGACTGGAAATGTAGGACCCAGAATGACTTTTCGAGAAAAGAAATATCTGGAGAGCTACACAGATATCCGCAGTGTTAAAAAAAATGATTTTTTTTTTTTAATCCAGGAGAGTCTCGGGTTGCATCGGCTCGTTTCCGCGAGTGCTGTCATACAATATAAATAACAAGATTATCAATATATTTTTATTCCCAGAAGAGCTTTCGAGTGTATCAATCATTCGTAACGGGAACTATCGAGAGATATAAATAACAGGATTGTGAAGTTTTTATTTCCAGGAGATCCTAGAAAATTGGAAGGCCTTCTCTAAGGACACTGCAACGTACAAACGCAATAACTGACCTTTTTTTTTTTTTAACTAGGATAGCCTCCCGTTGCTCGTCAGACAAATGCCAGTAGGGTACCACAAACTAAAAATAAGCTTTATTAGACATTGTTTCACTCAAGCAGAAATTTTTAGCAACCATTGAAGCTGACTTGAAAAAACTGACTTGAAAAAATCTGACTTGAAAATCGGTGATTTAAAGACAAAAGCCGCCAGAAGAAAATCTCCCTCGATAAAAAACTTACTCGAAAAAAAGATGAGTTTAAAAACAAATCCGATTGGTATAAAAGCTTACCTATCGGTACTACCAAACCTCCAGATATTGGATTTCTTCATCAAGAATATTGTAGCTCGCCTGCAAAAAATATCGAAAATATCTATACATATTCTCAGCGCTTGATTTCAGATAACTGTCATATAATCATAAGCTGAGTTTGTAATAAAAACATAATAAAACACTTTTTTAGGCAGTAAATGTATATATACATCATGCAGTGCATTCATAGAAGGTACTGTACCGACAACCGCAGGATAATAATATGAATATGGAAATCAGTGGTGTCCGGAGGCGGCTGTGGTGGTATGAATGGATCTCCTCATTGCTATGAATTTCAAAGGGACGGCAAAGAGTGGCTCAGCAAATTTCGTATTACTCAAATGAGTATTAATGTGCCAAGCTCGCGGAAGCGCTTTGCAACCTCGTTATTGACAAAACAAGCAATTACAAACGTTTTGATGTTAGTGGGATGTCTATAACCGCTAACCGGTGAATATATGAATTAATTTATCACGTAGAGCCTCCAAATCCTTGAACAAATGAGTTTATCTTGTATAACCACAAACATTTGTACATATGCTACACTTTGTCTTGTAATCTACAGTGTATCATGCATGATCACAAAGCTCTGCACATATTATTCAGTCTATCATGTATGCTCAGTTTATCATGTATTCTATAGTCGTTCATGCGTTATCAAATACCTCTACACAAAGTTCAAAACTCTACAGTTTACCTCTACGTTAAATTAACACCCTTTAGCAACACTATTACTCAAGAGAGCATGTAACTCACAAAAATCACTCTTTGGGAGAGGAAATTTTAAATACTTCGGTCCGTTCTTAATCATTACAAAGAGAGTGGTTAATAAAAGACCAAAACGTCGTCTACAGTTTGCTCCCTAAAGTGCAAATGTGAATCGTTCCGACAAAGGTCAAGCTACTCACATTCATCACAGTATACAAAGCTTTAAAGTATATCGATGTGTATACCTTCCAGGTTCTCTTTAAAACTGCCAACTCTGAGCTTCAAGCTTGCTACGAAATCACTCAAGATCTTGTATATAAAAAAAAACAAACATTCAATAATACGAACATTGCTCGGATAATTTAGCCAGAATGTTCAGGTCAGAGTGAGAGCTCTAATCTCTACAGTGTCGAAACTATTACCCTTGACACTTTTAATTAACAATTTCTAAAAACTATGCGATAAAAAAATACAAAAAAGTAATTACTAAGTTAATTAGTCATATCGTGTAAAGGGAAAGTTTTATTGTAATAAAAAATGCAGTACAATTTATTTATAGATCTGATTTAATTTTTGCCAAAATTAGTAAATGATAAAGACAAATAAACACATATACAAGTTATATTAACAAATAATAATAACAATCATAATAATAATAATAATAATAATAATAATAATAATAATAATAATAATAATAATAATAATAATAATAATAAGAAGAAGAAGAAGAAGAAGAAGAAGAAGAAGAAGAAGAAGAAAATGATGATTATAGCTTTTAAAAATACTACAGCGACTATTTCTTCGATTGCTATTGCTGTTAAGGCGACGATAATTACCACTATTACTAAACAAGAATATTAAGTTCAGCTTTCTAATTATTTCTGCACACACACACACACACCAGGGGATATGTATGTATATATATATATATATATATATATATATATATATATATATATATATATATATATATATATATATATATATATATATATATATATATATATACATATATATATATATATATATATATATATATATATATATATATATATATATATATATATATATATATATTTATATATATATATATATATATATATATATATATATATATATATATATATATATATATATATATATATATATATATATATATATATACCCTGGAGAATCCATCCTGGGCTCCCTGTGTGGCTACCTAATACTAGGATTTCGTCGTAGTCTATTTCATACATCACCCGACATGGTCCGATCTGAGCTGCAACTGTATTTGAAATTCCAGTGTTCCCTTCAGGGAGGTGCTATGATGCTGGTGAAGGACTCTTAATTCAAGGAACTTCCTATTCTTTCTTTACATTGACTCAAACCAGGTGCTTTACAACCCCCTACGGGTTTAATGCTCTCCCCGATTATCATAATAATTCCCTGTCTTGCATGTTGCTTTCACCCTTACTGAGGGTTGCAGCTAGTGCTCTTCCAGGGACTGTATTGGTAAATTATACCTAAACAAGGGTAGCTAAAGTTTAGAATGCATTTTCAGAAGATATCCTTGATGTATGAACTTTGTCTCCTGTTATCTATCCAAACACACTTGGGGGTTCAATATGTTCCAGTAAATGACCCCAAACTCGGCTCTTAACGACTCTATTTTTTCACCACTCTAAACTAAATGTACAGAGATATTTGCAATAATTTCACAAATAACCCAAATTGGGTATAAAATTTGAAGTCATTTTGGACCGTTATAACTTCGGGAACTGATGACCTTCCAGTGCAACCCGAAATGCCATTTATTTTCATCCATAATGTGTGTGAGTGAGTTAGATGTGAATTGTTCCAGCTATGGTTCTGTGACTTGTATGCTCCAGCGGAGTATTAAACACTGGCCAATATCACAAACATACCCACTTTGAAAAATAAAACAGCAGATAATAAGAATACAGCCATGTACCTAATGTTGTGATATACGGTATTCACTATTTGTTTTATTTTCTAAATATGAGATCCTCTGTACCACATAAACAGATACCTTGATAGTGCATCTCTGTCCGTGTTTTCGAAGGAGCTACCCGTCAGGAAACTCGAAGCGTATCCGGATATTTGCTGCTGAGGACCGAGTAAGCCGATGGACGCTTTTCGAGTTACGATCGAATACCTTTAAACCGTCGGCGCCAGGGATCCTGGGAAAGGAAAGACGCCGTGTCCAGATTGTGTCGATATTTTCCAGCCGCATGCAGTGACGGTGTTAGGACATGTCAATATCACGTGTGGTGACGGTCTTGGGACATGTCAATATCACTTGTGGTGACGGTGTTAATACATGTCGATATCATGTATGGTGACGGTCGTAAGACGTCAATAGCACGTTTGGTAACGGTCTTAGGACATGTCGGTATCACTTGTAGTGATATTGATATGTATGAAGATGCCACATACAGTGACGCTCTTACGATGGACGGTGTGAGATAGCTGAATATTAATGAGAAACCATTTAAACTAATTTTAATACCAAACTTAAGACAATAATAGAAAAAGTTGGTCAAGTTTGCGTTTATATCGATTGTATATCCATTTCTTCACTTTTTTTTTACATGTTAATGCAGTTCTCGCTCAGTTATCGTTATTTTTTCATCCCCTCATTCTCTCCTCTCTTAAGTAGTAACGTTATTTTTTTACAGCCCTTGACTTATCCGTTAGTTTTACCCTTTCTTTCCTTTTTCGTTCCTTTATTTCCAAACATTTTTGCTTTAAGTGTGAATTTGCCATATCATTCCGTTTCCACTTTACGTCTTCCACTTTAACTTTACACACCAAATCACGAACCGGCTGGGGGTTGAACCTATGCCAAGTAAGTACTAAAACTCACAGGCCTGTGCGTTAACCACCCATTTCGTAATTTGCGTGCTATCGTGTTATTACGATTTCGAAAGTCAACTTGACACACCGTTCGTTGTAACTTACGAGCTTAAGAACTGCTGAAAATAGCTCGTTAAGGTTAATACACAAATATGTGTCGTCCTCAGACAATGTATCACGAGCCAGATGGAGGTTATTCTCTCGTCTGCTTCAGAACTTTCAGACGAATGAAAATAACTAAAAATCAACGTCCAAGTCGCGTCATAACTTTATTTTTACGAATGTTACAAATAAGGAATAATGTTTTGTGTTTTAAGCGCGTTTTGTTGTTTTCTTCTTCATTATTTGGCACTTGATAATGAGAGTTTCTGCTCAGCATCTCCTTCCCCTTTTCTTTACTCTTTTTTTTGTCGTTTCCTTTTCCTTCTGTCATATTCACGTTCTTACTTCTTTCCAACATTCTTCGTTTCTTCTCAACTTTTGCTCTTTCTTTCCCTACCCATCTATCTCCACTTTCTCCAATCTCCTTTCCATTTCTTTCTCTCCCTTACGTGAATATTTATACTCAGTGGGGGAATTCTCACTATCTAGAAAACATTTCTCGCATTTCTTATCTTATCACATTTTTATTCCCCCTTTCCTCCTCTTTTGTCTTCTCTTCCTTTCCCTCCCTCTGCTTCCTTCAGCTCAGTTTCCACAGATAAAAACTATGCTTGCCATCCCAAGTTGTAAAAATGCCGTTGTATAGCCTTGACGTGACACGAAGAATTAATGAAATTAGCTTCCCTGACACGTTTAAATTACGTCGAGAAGCTGAACGTAAAGAAGTAAACAATACCAACTAATTTTCCAACCCTAAAATTCCGAAAGAATCCAGGCGAAGATGGAGTCCTAATCTTTTTCTATACATCCAACATAAAGAACTTAGTTCAGTACTCACACACACACACACTCACACACACACACACACACACACACACACACACACACACACACACACACACACACACACACACACACACACACACACACACACACTATAAGGCACAATGGAAAATCAGGATATCGGTTTTACCCTTGCATGATATCTTGAAGAGAGTCTGGCTTCATTCAGGAAGGCTTAGATCATTTTAAGAGGTATCTGGGAGATAGGAGAGAAAGCACCAACAGCCTGACTGATCAGAAGACAGTGGATTGACCCTCCATCGCTCCTTGCGTTGAATGACCCATACAGAATTAGTGGATGGGAGACTATGCCAGAGCAGTGGAACCAGTCACAAGAGTACTGGAACCAGTTCCAAAAGTACTGGAAATAATTATAAGAGTACTGGAACCAGTTACAAAAGTACTGGAACCAATTATAAGAGTACTGGAACCAGTTACAAAAGTAATGGAAACAGTTACGAGAGTACTGGAACTAGTTAGAAGAGTACTGTAACTAGTTACAAGAGTACTGAAACTAGTTACAAGATTACTAGAACTAGTTGCAAGAGTACTGTAACTAGTTACAAGAGTACTGGAACTAGTTACAAGATTACTGGAACTTGTTACAGGAGTACTGGAACTAGGTACAAGAGTACTGGAACTAGTTACAAGAGTACTGGAACTAGTTACAAAGGTGCTGCAACTAGTTACAAGGGTACTGGAACTAGTTACAAGAATACTGGAACTAGTTACAAGAGTGCTGGAACTAGTTACAAGAGTACTGGAACTAATTACAAGAGTACTGGAACTAGTTACAAGAGTACTGGAACCAGTTACAAGAGTACTGGAACCAGTTGCAAGAGTACTGGAACCAGTTACAAGAATATTGGAGCCAGTTACAAGAGTATTGGAACCAATTACAAGAATACTGGAACTAGTTAAATAGTACTGGAATAATTTACAAGAAAGGACGAAGAAAGAGGTTGAGTAAGACAAATATACGACGATAGACACATATTTAAATAAAGATAAGAAAGAGCACTAGAGATGAAAGCACATATAGAGACAGAGACATACATAAAGACAGGGAAAAAACAGTTGAACTCTATATTTTATTTGTAAATATTTCTAAAAAAAAAAATACTTATTCCGAGAAATAAATTTCCATTGTATATTCATATATATTTTTTTTTATAATTACGTATTTAATAATAAATGGGACAGTAAGTAGAGCTTAACTTCAACGAGAAGAAAAGTATTATTAACCTTGTCAACAAAAGAAAGTCACCGACAACAAAGGCTGCAATAATTGCATTTAACAATAGTCATGTAGCGCCTGAAGGTAAACAGGTTCGACCCAAGGAAGGGAGAGATCAGGCCCAATTCCTTGGATCAAGAACCCCATGAGGAGGTATAGGGATATTAGTTCTCAAATTAGAGGCTTGTATTTTTTACTTTGATGTAGCTCTTATGTTGCTGCATAGACTAGCCTAATAGACAGAGCTGGATAGAAGGAACTCTATCCACGGTCTCTACATCGTGACAGCTGGATAGAAGGGACTCTATCAACGGTGGATCTAAGGCGGCGCGAATGAAGGGGATAGAGACTAGCTAGTTGTCTCTATCCAAATATTCACAGCAGTAATTCACGCTCAATCATGTTTACTGACAAAATATAATTTTTGGTGGGAAGAACATTTTCCAGGTTATTTATATTTCCTCGTGTTTTTTTTTCAAACTTTTGAATGTGTATTTTTACATATAGTTTCCATATGTACGCTATACAGTACAGGCAAGTTGATGACTGAGACACATATACAACACCTGGGTGTCTTTATTGATGAATGAGACACATGATCAGTACCTGGGCATCGTATAGGTAATAAAGATACCTAAGTGTTGCACATGTGTCAGGTGTCTTATTCGTCTACATATTCAATGTCAATTTTATTGTCTGCAAAAATATTTCGCAGATTTATGCAGTGGTATATTCGTATATTAATCATCCAATATCTTCCCTTAAATGTATATTCCTTCATTCTTTCATTCATGTATATTTCTGTGGTCTTGGACTTCAAAACACATTGATGTCACTAGGGTCGATAACGCCAACACTGACCTAGATGCAAACATCAAATCTATTTTTAATCCTGAGGCAGCGAGTGTTTGCATATATTCCGAGATGCTCAGACTCGGTGTATATGCTCTGAGCTCATCTGTGGTTTATATTTTCGTATATTCACTTCAACCTTACTCTTCCAGAAGGATTCATGGCAATTCTGAACAAAAATTAATGTCATCTCTAATTTTAATAAACATTTCATATTTTTTATGTATTACATATACATACATACATATATATATATATATATATATATATATATATATATATATATATATATATATATATATATATATATGTATGTATATATATATATATATATATATATATATATATATATATATATATATATATATAAATATATATATATATATATATATATATATATATATGTATATATATATATATATATATATATATATATATATATATATATATATATATATATATATATATATATATATATATATATATATATATCATTTACTACATCACTGTCTTGCCAGAAGGGTGCTTTACACTACAGTTTTTAAACTGCAACATTAACACCCCTCCTTCAGAGTGCAGGCACTGTACTTCCCATCTCCAGGACTCAAGTCCGGCCTGCCGGTTTCCCTGAACCCCTTCATAAATGTTACTTTGCTCACACTCCAACAGCACGTCAAGTATTAAAAACCATTTGTCTCCATTCACTCCTATCAAACACGCTCACGCATGCCTGCTGGAAGTCCAAGCCCCTCGCACACAAAACCTCCTTTACCCCCTCCCTCCAACCTTTCCTAGGCCGACCCCTACCCCGCCTTCCTTACACTACAGACTGATACACTCTTGAAGTCACTCTGTTTCGCTCCATTCTCTCTACATGTCCGAATCACCTCAACAACCCTTCCTCAGCCCTCTGGACAACAGTTTTGGTAATCCCGCACCTCCTCCTAACTTCCAAACTACGAATTCTCTGCATTATATTCACACCACACATTGCCCTCAGACATGACATCTCCACTGCCTCCAGCCTTCTCCTCGCTGCAACATTCATCACTCATGCTTCACACCCATATAAGAGTGTTGGTAAAACTATACTCTCATACATTCCCCTCTTTGCCTCCAAGGACAAAGTTCTTTGTCTCCACATACTCCTAAGTGCGCCACTCACCCTTTTCCCCTCATCAATTCTATGATTCACCTCATCTTTCATTGTCCCATCCGCTGACACGTCCACTCCCAAATATCTGAATACATTCACCTTCTCCATACTCTCTCCCTCCAATCTAATATCCAATCTTTCATCACCTAATCTTTTGGTTATCCTCATAACCTTACTCTTTCCTGTATTCACTTTTAATTTTCTTCTTTTGCACACCCTACCAAATTCATCCACCAATCTCTGCAACTTCTCTTCAGAATCTCCCAAGAGCACAGTGTCATCAGCAAAGAGCAACTGTGACAACTCCCACTTTATGTGTGATTCTTTATCTTTTAACTCCACGCCTCTTGCCAAGACCCTCGCATTTACTTCTCTTACAACTCCATCTATAAATATATTAAACAACCACGGTGACATCACACATCCTTGTCTAAGGCCTACTTTTACAGTAACCTACCTCCTACACCATACACCTGCAACATCTGCCACATTGCCCACCGATCCACCCTGTCACACGCCTTTTCCAAATCCATAAATGCCACAAAGACCTCTTTAGCCTTATCTAAATACTGTTCACTTATATGTTTCACTGTAAACACCTGGTCCACACACCCCCTACCTTTCCTAAAGCCTCCTTGTTCATCTGCTATCCTATTCTCCGTCTTACTCTTAATTTTTTCAATAATAACTCTACCATGCACTTTACCAGGCATACTCAACAGACTTATCCCCCTATAATTTTTGCACTCTCTTTGTCCCCTTTGCCTTTATACAAAGGAACTATGCATGCTCTCTGCCAATCCCTAGGTACCTTACCCTCTTCCATACATTTATTAAATAATTGCACCAACCACTCCAAAACTATATCCCCACCTGCTTTTAACATTTCCATCTTTATCCCATCAATCCCCGCTGCCTTACCCCCTTTCATTTTACCTACTGCCTCACGAACTTTCCCCACACTCGCAACTGGCTCTTCCTCACTCCTACAAGATGTTATTCCTCCTTGCCCTATACACGAAATCACAGCTTCCCTATCTTCATCAACATTTAACAATTCCTCAAAATATTCCCTCCATCTTCCCAATACCTCTAACTCTCCATTTAATAACTCTCCTCTCCTATTTTTAACTGACAAATCCATTTGTTCTCTAGGCTTCCTTAACTTGTTAATCTCACTCCAAAACTTTTTCTTATTTTCAACAAAATTTGTTGATAACATCTCACCCACTCTCTCATTTGCTCTCTTTTTACATTGCTTCACCACTCTCTTAACCTCTCTCTTTTTCTCCATATACTCTTCCCTCCTTGCATCACTTCTACTTTGTAAAAACTTCTCATATGCTAACTTTTTCTCCCTTACTACTCTCTTTACATCATCATTCCACCAATCGCTCCTCTTCCCTCCCGCACCCACTTATATATATATATATATATATATATATATATATATATATATATATATATATATATATATATATATATATATATATATATATATATTGATGATTTGATGTTCGTTTTCTCCTTTCATTATTTTTGATTCCTAATGCTCTCCCCCTACATATAATTCCATCACAACACTATATTTTTCTTTTTATACATCCAGCGCTCCAGCATCTCTCATTATATATTCTCAAGGCTACACTTTCTCTAAAACATTCCAACGTTTCTTTTTTTCCGCCAGCTCACACTAACACTTAAGCACCAGATGCTTGAGCACTGGGTCAAGACAGCACTTGAGATGCTGCTCAAGCCATTGCTTGAGCTCATTGAAGCCAGTTCTTGTTCCTCGCCAACAAACAACTTCAGAGCTCTAATGTAGAAACTGACTTTCTCGAGGAGTCTTAAGTTGTTTTGCCAACTTTCTCTCCACTGAGTGGTTGAGGGCTGTTCTTGCTGCTTTCTTTGCTTCCTCCCTATGTGTTTGTTCTTAAAAGTTGCCTCGGGTAATACCCGACATTTTAAAATCTGAAAATTAATATTTTCTATCTTTCTGCATGTTTGTACCTTCATCCTCCTACACAATTCATACCACAAGAATTCTATGCTATCAACTTATTCTTTGGTATAATTCATGATATTTCATCGTGTTCACCTCTGCCTAAATGAAATCCGCTTGCCATCCACCTTTGTATGGAAATCCTAAGACTTAATTTCCTTGCCATCCAGTCACCAGGGCTTACATAGCTTCCTGAGGCTGGATTTACCCAACTACCTGGGTTTACGTAGGTCCCAGAGGCTCACTTGACCTACCTTCGTAAGGTTCTTTTTACCTAGCATCCTAAGGCTATGTTTAACTAGCTTTCTGAAACTGGGATAAACTAGCTTTCCTACACTCGGTTTATATATCTTTCACAGGCTAGCATAGAAAGATTGTTACTAATATTACTTGTAAGGAGGATGCACTTAGGATCACTATTATTGTACAATTGACAGTTCTCTGTATTGAGTTTCCCATTCTACAATAAATATATTATTATTATTATGATGATTATTATTATTATTATTATTTCAATTTATTCAGAATGGAAAGAGTGATCTTTAGGATGTGTTTTGCTGTTAGAGTGTGAGCACAGTATTTATCAGGGGAAATGGAGGGCAAATGGAATAAAGAGGATACAGACTTAAAAGAAGGGAAGGCAGTACAGCAATGCTGTTGAAGGAATCTTTGAAAGCAAACGAGATGACAATTTAAAATCTAACGAATAACTCTCGGAAGTTGAGATTCAAGCCAGAGTAGATCAATTAGTTTCCCTGTATAGAACCAGTACCCAGTAATACCTAATAACACAGTAACTCCCGGGAACACCCAACAACACACACTGTCAACGATAATGAAATATAACGTCCAATAAAACACAATAATGAGCAATAACACACAATATTACAAATAATGAAGGACACTACGTTTTGCTAAATGTTTATGAGTTTGGATCTAAAACTGCGTCGTTACTTAAATTTTAGAATTTAATGTGAGAGTCAATCTTGTACATGCACGTACAGAAAAAAAACACTTGGGGTTGGAGAATTAAATATATCATGCATACCGTCTCTAATATTTCCCGATAAAGAGCAGTAAATGTTTAAATATATATTTTTTTTGTTATGCAAAGAAACTTACACTGTAATTCCATCGTGTATTTCCATCCTGAATTATTTTTATATAAAAGCTATTACGCAGATATTCACAAAAAAGAAATCCTGTAAATGGCATTTACGCAGTTCGCATAAAAAAAATTCATGAAAATACAGTGTTAGTCATCTGGGAAATGAAATGCAAATCAGTGCTCATCTCTTTCCTAAGTACCAAAAACATGACCGACATTTATTGCTGAAATCAATTTATTGTAGCTATTATTTGAAAGAATCTCAGACAGGTTGTAAAGTCTCTAGTAAGACTCGACAATACATTGGTATCTCTTCACTGATATGTTATTCGCTTTAGTCGCTGGCATTACCACGACCATGACATTACTACCAACACAGACATCATCAACGCCACAAACACACCGTCATCACCACAGAGATACACCTTCATCACCACAACCACATACTAACCGATCACTACCCCTCCGACACACACACACACACACACACACACACACACACACGCACACATACACTCTCTCACACACACACACACACACATACACACAATAACTACAAATGCAACAAGTTGTTCTGTAATCTCAAAATGGCATGCTAGACGATCGTTCTTGCAACAGAAGGTCATCGTGGTTCTTTATCAACATACGATTTCTTTTGGTGTTGAGTAACGGCTTGTGATGGCCGTCGGCAGCCTGTTCCACTATTTCGAGGTCACATTCGCCATTACCAGGGGTTCGTAATGGTGAATGTGTCGAGAGCAACACGATGTTCGATTAAAGGGGGTTTGCTAGTGAGTTACCTTCGAGGTGGGTGTGAAATCAATGGCAAATTATGCTTGGTTGTATATCTATTGCATACGTGCGTCGTGGAAGTCTACGTGCAGGCAGACAGACATACACATTCACACTAAGATACACACACACATTCAAACAAACATTATTGCCCTCATAAGAATTTAAAATCACATAAATGTCACTCATTATACTTTAAACCTATTCCATACATCTGCACAATTAGCTACACCGTTCCTCTGATCACCCTCTAGCATG
Organism: Cherax quadricarinatus; assembly: GCF_038502225.1. Lineage (NCBI taxonomy): Eukaryota > Metazoa > Arthropoda > Malacostraca > Decapoda > Parastacidae > Cherax > Cherax quadricarinatus. Next base: position 13,330,504 of record NC_091312.1, read on the forward strand.
CATTTTAAAAATCCAAATGGCTATTTTCCCAATATTTAGGTTTTTCTTACTTTTAGGCCTCACAGTTTGTAAACATAACCCTTTCATTTTCTGAATCTATCTATCTTCCTCTGTAATCATACTTTCTATCGCATTCTCCGAAATTTCTTACACTTTCTTTTGTCCCATTTGCCCTTATATAAAGGAACTACTCACCAGCTGCACCGATATTTGTGTAATTTCCCTCTTTTGATACATTAAATAAATGCTCCAAATTTATATGCCCACTTTCGTTCACCATTCACTACTTAATTTCCTCTATTGTAGTTGTTGTTGTCATTCATTCTACTTACATTTCCATTCACTTTATTTACATTTTCCCTCAGAGCATTTTCGTCGACATATATCTCATTCTTTCTTGTTCCTCCATGGATTAATGGACAAATTTGTAACTATAGTCTACGGGAAGAGCCAGTTACAACGTTATTGTAAAAACTACTGGACAGAAGCTCACAAAAACTCATTACGATACCCGCAGCCATAATGGATCGAGTGACCGACGGCCATCATACTCGCTGAGCCTCGACTGGTCATTAATTCATAGTTTTCAATTACAAACAGGAAAGAAAATCTGATGAGATTATGGAGCAGATTTTTTTTTTTCGAACTATCAAGGCAAATGCGCAGTGCTGGGACAACAAATTACAAACTACATTAATAGTGCAATTAGTGAATGTTGAAGAGGATGTTTGTTTCTTTGTGAGTCCCTCTACGTCACCCGCCTACGTCTCGTTAAGTCGTCAGATGGTCGCTTAACGAGCTGCTTAACGCCACCCGGTGCAGCTATCAGGCGATTAATCCTTAACTCCGTTTATCACTACCTCTTCCTCTTAAGCAATATTCCTCGCGATAACCTTCTATCCCCCTCCCCTCTTGCTCTTCTCTCTTCTGGGCTTCATCCTACCATTACCTCTCCCTCTCCTCTTCTCTCTCCCCTCAGTCCTTCCCATTCTCCTCTTCTTCTCCTTTCCTCAACCACTTAGTCACGTTAAAGGTATATCGGCGTTGATGTAACGTCTTTCAGAAAGGAGCATCCAGAAGGGACAAGAAAATTTTCTGGTTTATACTTGTAGTCATTTCGTTTACGGTCTTCAGTGATGACTCTCATCTTCGTAGCATTATCATTAAGTTTAAAAAAAAATATTCCCTAAATCCGTAGATAATCTGCTCCTTGGTAACGGTGGGAAGCTTTTCGGAACATAATAGTCAGGTAATAATGACTTAAGATTCGAACTGATCCTCCACGCATGATTTCTCTGTCTCGTCTACAAGACGCCAGTGCGGTAAAGGAGAGGCCGTCCAGGAGAGTGGTGCATACTCAAGGTGAAAGAAAGCTTGTCCTTCGTGACAGATTTTGTGAGCTTCGTAGTGAATAAATTTATCAGTATCAGAATCAAGACAATCCATCGGTTATCATTTAGTGCCATTCAAGTTCAGACACCTCTCGTGCATGATATTATTATTATTATTATTATTATTATTATTATTATTATTATTATTATTATTATTATTATTATTATTATTATTATTATTATTATTATGATAATGATGATTAGCAAAACCAAGCGCTAAATCCACAAGGGTCATTCAGCGCTGTCGTGCGTGATATGATCACCGTGATCTCTTTAAGGACGATAACTCGAATCACACCTTCTTACCTAACATTCTCCAAGCGCTAGATGACCCCTATGGAAGTAACGCTTCCCGTGAATATGATAATAATAATAATAATAATAATAATAATAATAATAATAATAATAATAATAATAATAATAATAATAATAATAATAATAATAATAATAATAATAATAAGAAGAAGAAGAAGAAGAAGAAGAAGAAGCATCAAGAAAAAGGCAACTTTATAATAGCAAGAACAATGCTGCTGCCACGACTATTATTATTACCACTGCTACTATTAGCACTACTGCTACTACTGCGACTAGTAAATATAAAAAAATATAAAAATAAAAATCGGAGATGGTGAAGTCATTCATGTGTCATGTGTTAAAGTGTTTGTGGATGATGACATCTTTCTCATCCACCTAAATCTCTCTCTCTCTCTCTCTCTCTCTCTGTCTGTCTGTCTGTCTCTCTCTCTCTCTGTCTGTCTGTCTCTCTCTCTCTCTCTCTCTCTCTCTCTCTCTCTCTCTCTCTCTCTCTCTCTCTCTCTCTCTCTCTCTCTCTCTCTCTCTCTCTCTGTTTTTTTTTTTACACAGGGTTTGACAAGGTTAAGGATCCCTAGCTTTATTGACAAGCTATTTACAGGATAAGGATTCCTAACTTTATTGGCAAGCTAAGAGCTGTTACTTACATCAGCTCATTTGAAAGCATTTTTATTGTTATGAGACATACAAGTAGGGAACATGATGAAGTTGGAGCCATCTGTGGGCCAATATTTTCATTTGATCAACTGACTTTATCTCGTTGACATCATTATGCTATACGAATGTGTTCCATACTCGAGTCATCCTGGGTATATTTGATCTCAGATGGAGTGATGTTCTGGAGAAGGGTACAGCCAAAGTGAAGTTGCTGCTTTCTGCCCGTCTTGTGGCATAAAAGCTTGTTTCACGCTGTCCTCGAAGTGGATTCAAGTGTGGTACTTTGACAATATTGGCCTTGTACATAACAGTAAGGCCACCCACATCCCTCCTATGTTGAAGGCTCTGCTGAAATGACAGATCTATCCAGGATGGGTCCAGGCGAGAGATGAGACGTCTTGCTCTGTTCTCTACTCTGTCAAGCAGTCGCAGATGAGAGGGGGGGCAGGCAAACCAAGAAAGTGGAGTATACTCAAGGTGTGAGCATATTTGTGCCTCGTACAGAATCTTGCAACCCCTACTGTCAAGCAGATGCGAGATACGGCGAAGTGCTGTAAGCTTCCTGGCTGCCTTGTTTGCAAGATTTACAACATGGTTCTTCATGGTTAGTTTGGAGTCAAATTTCACCCCAAGGATATCAACTTCTTCTTCAGGTGCCAACACCCTTCCATTCATTCTTACTACTGCACCAGCATTACCATCATGGTGCCTAGAGACGATCATCCTTTGCGTTTTCTCCGGTGCAAATGTTACTTGCCATCTATTTCCCAAAGCTGATATAGCTCTCAGCTATATGTAGCTTAGAGCAGCTGGCATTTCTTCTCTTGAATAAGTGAATGTCAGTGTACAGTCGTCTGCATATGCATGTGATTCTGGGATGAGATGAAGAAGGTCGTTGAAGCAGACATTCCATAACAATGGTCCCAGCACGCTTCCTTGTGGAACACTTGCCCCAATAGGATGTCTTGCTGATTCCGTTCCATTGAGAACTACACTTAGAGATCTACCATGAAGGTAATCACTGAGGAGACATAGCGTAGAGCCTGCAATTCCCAGTGGTTGAAGTTTTACTAAGAGGCCCTGGTGCCACACCCTCTCTCTCTCTCTCTCTCTCTCTCTCTCTCTCTCTCTCTCTCTCTCTCTCTCTCTCTCTCTCTCTCTCTCTCTCTCTCTCTCTCTCTCTCCCTGTTCCTCGCCGTTCGCTACTCTTCTCTGTACCCACGCTAGTGCCCTCTCATTATACTCAACAACTTCGCTCCTCTCCCCACAGGTTTGAACTAAGCTCGTTATAACGTATTGCAGCTGCCTGTTAACTGCCTGCAGTGTATATACAACACCCTCGCTCACTTCCTGTCTCCCTCGAATGATTCTCTCTCCAGCAGTTAAACTTTCAATGAATAGGTCTCGATTCTTCCAGTCTAGTTTCCTTAAATTATTTTAAGGTCAGCTATTTTTGCATTATTTCTAAGTGTTTTTCATGGTCCTTTTTGTCGTCCTTGTTTAATTTGTATTTGATTATTTTCCCCCTGCCAGTTTACAAATTATTAATACGAGTTCTCGGATCCCCTGGTCATGATTATCTCCTGTGTTGGTCTCTTGTCCAGTGGTGAGTTTTATGTTTCTTTCTAGCACTTTTGACCCCCCCGTCATGACTAATTTTGTTATCTAGTTTGGTAACTTCTACATTATACATAAAACCCAGGTTCTCTGTACCCTACTGATTGCTCACCGAAAAAGATGTGCCTCTCCTGTTCTTTTTATGGTGTTTTACTGCGAATATTACATAATGTTACTCGTTAGCTTCGTCTCTGTTGGTTCTATGATGTCAGGTATTGTTTCTCTCATCCATACATTTTTTTTATAATTATTTTTTGTGATGTTATTTTAATTCCTATACTAAATTATAAGTTACCTTGGTCTTGTTTTGGTGTAGATGATGTATGTAAGCAGTAGAGCCGGATTGTGTAAGTTGTTGTGGTGGCGGGTGTAGGGGGTGAAAGCTGGTTGTGTAGACTGCAGGGGAAATAGTGTTAGAGAAAATGGTGATAAATGGAGTGGGTACAGTTAATTTGGGTGATGCAAGAGCCGGATTAGGAGTTGAAGCAGATGTTAAGGATAAAACTGGGGAGAGAAGGGAATGGGAGAAGTGGACATAGTAAGCAAGCCACACAGTAACTATGGTAGTTGATGTATTTGTGTGGTAGCAGCAGATTGAGGGAGTGTAGGACTGGTATTTACTCATGTGACTGCCTGGTACTACTTTAATAGGGACATGATGGAGGCTAGGCACCAAAGCAAGCAAAACTACATAGAAAAACAGTAGACAATTTTGAACTTTTATTAGAAATGTTTTGTCAGAATATAATGTTACCTTAATGATAACTTCCCGAAAATAACATAATTATAATTATTACATGAACTTGATAAATAGTAAAGCCTAGCTGGCAGCTAAAGAACCCTCCAAGGTGCCACCATGTAGTAACTCCGGATGTCTTCTAAACGTGTCAGCCTCAGTCAGATGCGTCTCCAGCGAGTGTTCTCAGGCGAACACTGAATCACTCTGCCAGTAAACCCTGTCAGCACCCAGGAGGAAGTCAACTCTGTGCGGTTTGCCTCGGCTGGGGAAATACTCAATTCTCTCATAACAGTCGTTAGTTCAGGGTAAATCGTCTAGTTAACTTACTGTTCAGGCGTAGTTGCAAGGATATAATTTATACAGCGACAACTGTATAGTTACTTACATTATGTTCATATAATTCAGGGTGACTTTAATAAAATACAGTATGAGAGGCAACGACTGTTAATGCCACCATGGCACTCGGAGAGCACACTCACGGGCCCTAATAAAAATGGTCTAACCCACACCTTGAATGACTTCTTAAAAGGCGTATGACGGATATTTTTATCTTGTTTCAGCTACTAAGTACAGCATGCATAACACGTGTTTGCTGTGTGTTTGTCTGCCCATGTGACTGCCTGCCCAAATATCAGTCAGTCTGTTTGTTTCTCTCTCTCTCTCTCTCTCTCTCTCTCTCTCTCTCTCTCTCTCTTTGTACACCAAGCGAGAAGCTGTCTTCTTGATTGCTTTAGGCCCAGATATGGTGAGGAAATTCTGAGCACGACCCTCGGAGATGTATCACTCAGCTAGCCAGGGAGGGGAGGAGACAAGAGGGTGTAAGGAGTGGGAGAGAAAGGTGGGCGGATAGGGGAGGAAAGGGATAGAATGGGAGGGGAATGACAGAGGCGGGAAGGAAGAGAGGAATGACAGAGGTGGAAAGGAAGATGTGAATGTATGGAGGTAAGGTGAGAGGGAATAGAGGAGGAGAAAGAATGGAAAGGAAGGGAAGGAGATGGAATGGAATGGAAGAAAGAAGAGTATGAGAAAGCGGAAGGGTAGAGTAGAAGAGTGAAGGGCGGGAAGGGAGGTTAGGGAAGGAAATAAAGAGTGGGAGGAAGTAGGAAGCAAGAAAAGTAAAGACAAAGGGAGTAGGAAGGAAGAATAGAAAAGACAAAGAAAGAAAAATAGAAAGAGGACCAAAAAAAAGAAAGGGGAGAGGAAGAGAAAGGTGAGACCTACTCTAAAGTGGGAAGCAGAACGGATAAAGTAATGAGTATATTAATTCAACCAAGACACAAAAAATCTTAATGCATTTCGTCAGGGTCAACTTTTTTTTTCAAAATCTAGGCCCGTCAAAACAGGTTCATTGATGCTGCTGAGAGATGAGGGATGCTCTTGATCTCAAAGATTGGATTTGTGCTCTTAGTTCCTTGAATCAAGCCTGAATGCCTTCCATTCCTACTCCCCCTCCCTCAGTCCAGGCGATATATGAGCCCTACGGATTCAGCGCTCTCCATGAAAGTAATAATTTTAATATTTGGTATTTATTGCTCCCCCCTAAATGGGGTCAAATGTATATAATGTATGTGATAAATGGTTTAAAAAGCCGACGAGATGAAAATTGAGACACTTATGAAACATATGGGAATCTTTATTGAGGAAACGTTTCTCCACACAGTGGCTTCATCAGTCCAATGCAAATCAGACACTACAACATCATGGGATCTTGATACAAAGAATTCTTCAAAGTTGGCCAGTCTTTGGACGAAGACCTACTTCGACTAGTGGATGGTACCACTATGACCCCGCCTCCGCCTGCTTCACCTCACCTGACTAAAGTATATAAGCCACGTCTACGGCCCTATGCTCTACTTTCTACAAGATTGATGGAGTGAACACATCGACTCCAGGCTGATGGAACGATTTCCTCAAACTCCTCTCCTTACACCCTTCTGATCTGTATTGGGCTGATGAAGCCACTGTGTGGCGAAACGTTTCCTCAATAAAGATTCCCATATGTTGCATAAGTGTCTCAATCTTCATCTTATCGGTTTTTTAAACCATTTATCACATCTGTCAGTCACTGCAACATATAATGCATATTTGATGATTATTGTCTTTCATATAATTTTATATTGCTGATATTTTCATTATTAGCTAAAATGAAAATATATTTCTTTATATTATTATTTGACTTAGCTATGTCATTAGGTAGGATGTAACATTTACACTTCACTTTGCTCACTGTTCGAGAATTGCGATTGGCTGTCTGCATTGGCAAACTGCTTAGCTAACCATCACCTCACTTGTTTACCTGCCGGCTTCTCTGGAGCACCACGAGAGAATCACGTGATCACACCTGATGTGCGGCCTGTTGTAGAGAAATTGTTCTCTCTCCTCTCAGCTGGTCATCGCTTGACCAGGACCTCTCTCCTCTGCTGGTCCTTGTTCGACCAGCACCTCTCTCTCCATCCCTCTTGTCTCTGGTTGTTTGTTCGTTATTTAGACTCTGTTTTGGTAGAGTATGATTTCGGTGGTGAGTCGAAACATACTTCTTGTAGGTCTGTGTAACTCTGCTCACAAAGCATAGTTCAGACTTGGTGATTTTTGACGTTTTGCTGAGGCTGTGTGTCGTACTGACACTTTAAGTCACCCTAAGTCCCAAGCTACAGCTTTTGACCTATTTTGTGGCATCTACGCACTGTCGTAGTCGGAGATTACGGAGTTCGATGCATTTTATGGAGGATCTGCTGATGGTCCCCAGTTAGGGCCGTTATTTTGTCTCCTTGTTCCTGACGCTGTCCTGCTGCTTGTTACATTATTGTTGTTCGGCGAATGATTCGTCATGTTGGTCAAGCAAGCTGTTTTGATTGCCGTGTTGGTCAAGAAGATAGATTATTTGAGGACGTTTAGTCAGTCACTGTTTAAGTCTAAGTCGAGTCTAGTCTTATTGGGATATAACGAACAAATTTGAAAAGACACAATTTCAGAGAAGAACTTTATCGAGACATTTTCTCTGTGGAATAGACTTCATCGTCTAGGAAACGGGCAAAACGTCTCAGCAAAGTTTCACTCTGCACTTATGCCTTGTGTTTATCAATGGAATTATATAGAGACAAGTTTGTTAGACATAATTTGTGGTTTATAACATTTTATGGAGATAAAATACCGCAAATCGCTTATTGTGCGTTACTAAAAAATTGTGGCTATTTTCACCACTTGTCGATTTTGACCCATTTCTCCTCTTCCCATGAGGTAATGAAAATACAAAAAGCTGCCGAAAAATGAAAGCTTCTTTTGCACTCTGTAGTTTTTTTATTATTCATGGGAGACAAACTGCTAAATCTGGTCGACTTGTTTTTTTGGAAGGTTCTAAGTCCTATCATACAATTTGTGTCCATACTCAGAATGTAGGTACATTCAGATGTTAGGCAAATCTATCAACAAGATCTTAATTATCTCTGACCCTCTCTGACTCTCTCTTCTGACACCCTCACTATCTTTCGTGACACTCTTCCTCTCTCTCCTGACACCCTCCCTGTCTCTCCTGACACCCTCGCTGTCTCTCCTGACACCCTCCCTGTATCTTTTGACTCCATGTCTCTCTTGACACCCTCCCTGTCTCTCCTAACACCCTGCTTGTCCTTCTAACACCCTTTGTACCTTCTTACACTCTCCCTCCCTGTCTCGTCTCTTCTAACACCCTCCTTGTCGCTATCATGACACTCTTCTCTGTTTCTCCTCTGCCTTACGTTATCTGCAGTTACTCTCTTTCCACTCATCTAACTTCTGCATCTTCTACTTTTCTTATCTCTACATCTCTCCCGCCCCTCGATCACGCGTCTCTCTTCCTCCCACTGTTTCTCCTCACTCTTCCATCTCCACAGCCTATTTTGCCTTCCCCTGTCTCTACTCTGCTCTCTCCCCTTCAGTATACACATTTCCATAATCGAAGCTGAAACTGGTGGTGGCGGTGGCAGTCTCGTACCTCGCTTGGGTACCATTGTCAGGGCCAAAGCTTGCAATGATTTATTCCTCGTCTATTCAGGGCATAATGTTGGCAAATTTCTTCAATTTTAGGTAACGTTGCAAGAAAGAGGGTTTTGTTTTTCCTTTCTCTCTTGTTCATTTTCCTTTCGCTTTTTATTTTGCTACTTTTACGTTATTTCACCCCCAGCTTCTCTGTTTGCTTTTTTTTCACTGGCTATCAGACTGGTGCTTGTCAGTCTCCCTCTCTCTCTTTTTTTTTTTTTTTTTTTTTTTTACACAGGGTTTGACAAGGTTAAGGATCCCTAGCTTTATTGACAAGCTATTTACAGGTTAAGGATTCCTAACTTTATTGGCAAGCTAAGAGCTGTTACCTACATCAGCTCATTTGAAAGCATTTTTATTGTTATGAGACATACAAGTAGGGAACACGATGAAGTTGGAGCCATCTGTGGGCCAGCATTTTCATTTGATCAACTGACTTTATCTCGTTGACATCATTATGCTGTACGAATGCGTTCCGTACTCGAGTCATCCTGGGTATATATGATCTCAGATGGAGTGATGTTCTGGAGAAGGGTACAGCCAGAGTGAAGTTGCTGCTTCCTGCCCGTCTTGTGGCATGAAAGCTTGTTTCACGCTGTCCTCGAAGTGGATCCAAGTGTGGTACTTTGACAATATTGGCCTTGTACATAACAGTAAGGCCACCCACATCCCTCCTATGTTGAAGGCTCTGCTGAAATGACAGATCTATCCAGGATGGGTCCAGGCGAGAGATGAGACGTCTTGCTCTGTTCTCTACTCTGTCAAGCAGTCGCAGATGAGAGGGGGGGGGGGCAGGCAAACCAAGAAAGTGGAGCATACTCAAGGTGTGAGCGTACTTGTGCCTCGTACAGAATCTTGCAACCCCTACTGTCAAGCAGATGCGAGATACGGCGAAGTGCTGTAAGCTTCCTGGCTACCTTGTTTGCAAGATTTACAACATGGTTCTTCATGGTTAGTTTGGAGTCAAATTTCACCCCAAGGATATCAACTTCTTCTCCAGGTGCCAACACCCTCCCATTCATCCTTACTACTGCACCAGCATTACCATCATGGTGCCTAGACACCATCATCATTTGCGTTTTCTCAGGTGCAAATGTAACTTGCCGTCTATTTCCCCAAGCTAATATAACTCTCAGCTGGTGATTGATGTAGCTTAGAGCAGCTGGCATTTCTTCTCTTGGATAAGTGAATGTCAGTGTACAGTCGTCTGCATATGCATGTGATTTTGGGATGAGATGAAGAAGGTCGTTGAAGTAGACATTCCATAACAATGCACCCAGCACCCTTCCTTGTGGAACACTTGCCCCAGTAGGATGTCTTGCTGATTCCGTTCCATTGAGAACTACACTTAGAGATCTACCATGAAGGTAATCACTGAGGAGACATAGCGTAGAGCCTGCAATTCCCAGTGCTTGAAGTTTTTGCTATGAGGCCCTGGCGCCACACCCGGTCGAAAGCGCCAGCAATGTCCAGTGCTACCACACAGCTGACTTTGGATTCATCCAGTGACTGGTGACACTTAGTGGAGAGGTTTAACAACAGATCAGCAGCAGAGTAACCTTTCCTGAAGCCATATTGACGATCACAAAGTAGTGAGTGGTAGTCAAAAAACTCTGCCATTTGTCTTGAGATTATTGTCGCAAGGATCTTACCAGTGATTGACAGGAGTGACACTGGTCTGTAGTTGCTGATTTCTGCTCTGCTCTTCTTTTTGTGAACAGGGACTACATTTGCCTCTTTCCATAGAGAGGGCCATTTACACTGTACTAGGCAGTGCTGAAAGATGCGAGTTAGAGGTGCTGCTAGCTGGTCTGCACATCTTCTCAACAATCTTGGGCTCAACTTGTCTGGGCCCACAGCCTTTTCTTGGTCAAGCGGTTTAAGAAGGAAATGCACCTCCTCCTGCCTTATTGTCACCACTGACAGTTTTGACACAGTTCTTGCAGCTAGCCAAGGAGGGTCCCTTGCTGGATCAGGAGCTTGCATTTTGGTAGCAAAGTGTTCAGCAAAAGAGGTCCACCTTCTCTTGACTACTAGTAGAGGTGGTCCCATCCTGTCGATTTAGAGGCGGAATGAGTTCATCAGGCAGATAACCTTGTCTGTCCTTGACCAGGGACCACCAGGTTTTGGAGCCTACCCTACCTGATGCTAGCTTTCTTTTAGTGTCCACCTCCCATTTAGCAATGGCCCACTTTTGAACGTCACCCATATGCCTACAGACTTGCGTGTGCAAGTTCCTTTTATAGGTGGTAGGATGTCTCTTATACCTTCGCCATGCTTTGTACTTAGCAGTAGCAGCCTCTCTACAACGAAAGCCAAACCAAGGCTGATCTGTACGCTTCGTCACATATTGCCGGTGAGGAATGTGTTCTTGTTGTAGATTAAAGATGTGTCCAGTGAAGGCTTTCACTTGGTTGTCAACATCCCCTTGGAGAAGAGCATTCCAATCGGTGGTGGCGAGCTCAGAGCAAAGGGCTGGCCAATTACCTCTTTCCCATAGCCAGGTTGTGCGTGTGGACTCCTCACCTCGTTCTGTTGGGATCTTAAGTGTAGTAAAAACAGCCTTGTAGTCAGACGATCCAACGTAGCCGAGGGGTTGACAAGTGACTATGCCTTCTGCCAGATCACTCACTACTGGGTCAAGGGAGGAGCCAGAGATGTGAGTAGGGAAATCAACAAAGTTTCTCATGTCAAACACTGCAAGAAGGTCGTCAAAGTCCCTCTGTATAAGGTGTTGGTTGAGGTCAGCAACAATTATAATATGCTCACACTTGTGTTGTAGCAGAAGGGAGTCAATATTTTCCATTAGGAAGTTGATGGGGTCTGCATGTTGCCACTGAGGTCTGTACATTGCTCATGCTAGTACAGAGGTACTAGTGTTTATACAGAGCTTGAAGAACATCATTTCAAGATGTGTAGGGGTGGCAACATCAATGTGCTGGGCATGAACACTTTTAGAGAAGCACACAGCAACACCTCCTCCTTGCCCTTGCCTGTCTCTTCTCATCCATGAGGTGTAGCTAGCAATTTTTGCAAAATTTTCTGGAGTCCTGTCATCCAAAAATTTTTCAACAACAGCTATCATGTCGGGACGTCGAGTGTTCACAAAACTATGTGTGAGATCTCCAACATTAGTAATGAAACCTCTAATGTTGGCCGACAGGATGCTGATAGACTGGCTCCTCATGATGAAGTGGTCAGCTTGAGGTGGTGGGTGTGTAGGGAATGCAAGGTGCCTGCCCTTGAGAGAGGTAGGGTACTGAGGCAGCTGCAGGGATGTAGGTCTGTGGTCTTGTATAAGGAACAATACCACCTGCTGGGCTGGGATAGGAGTAGCTAAGTGAGTGACGTGTGGGAGTGTTCATCAATTCAGATATCCTGCTGGTTTGTTCTGAGAACAGGTCTCTAAACAGGTGGTCCTGTCTGTCAAGTTCCTTTTTCTTCCGACACTGGTCCTCCTGATGTCCTTTCTTGTAGCAGTAATTACACCTGGTATCTCGCAGGCAGTTGTTGGCAGTGTGCCCCTTCCGGTGACAGCGAAAGCGCAGCCTAGGTGCCTGGGAGGGTGGACTATGATTTGTTGCACCTCCTGTGTTTTGCAGATTTGTCCTCAGGTTCTGCCGCTGGAACTGTGTTAGTGGAGGGTGAGACGGCTGTAGATGTCTTCCTCCTCCACGTCCTCTTCCACGTCCTCTGCCCCGTCCTCTACCAGTTCTGACAGATGTGTCGCTGCTGTTCGTACTTTGGCGCAGTAGGTGATCAGGTGCAGTGATAGTTCCCTGATCATTAACTGCACCAATCTCTGGTGAAGAAACTCCTGACTCAGAACTTGCTGATGAAGCACTGCTACCAGATTCTGGAATAGTGTCGGCAGGACTCACGAAATCGTAATGACACGATTGCTGGAGTTTTGAGACTCTATGACCGCGGGTTCAATCCCGGCAGGGGTATGGTTAGTGTCGGCAGGTGTGCTGACAGGTGTAGGATCAGAGATGGTATGTGTACTGTCAAGTGGACTGGCAGTGGCTCTCTCTCTCTCTCTCTCTCTCTCTCTCTCTCTCTCTCTCTCTCTCTCGTGCTGAAAAACAATTCATGTCCCTTGACCAGTCACCTTCCTGCTTATTACGATTTACCAATCACCTTCCAGGTGAATTTGTCAGCCAGTCCTCTTTTGCCATGACGATAACATTTACAAATGGATGTTCATCCACTCATTGCAGACTACTCAAAATTTTCTTTCTATTTATAAGTTTTTATGTTATATGTTTATAATTCTTTAATGTGTATTTAGTCATTATCCCTTCTTTGCACTGTTTATTTTATTTACTATTTTCGTTTACACTTCACCCCTTTTTTTCATCATTTCACCTTTTTTCTGTTTTTCTCATTCCTGTGTTCTGTTTGTCTTTACTGATATTCCTCCCTGTTCTTCTCGTTCTTTTGGTTCCTCTATCCATCCCTTTCTCTAATCTCCTTGTTTATTCAGTCTCCTCTATCTCTCACACACGTTACTCTTCTCCATCCCTCACACACGTCACTCCTCTCCATCTCTCACACACGTCACTCCTCTCCATCCCTCACACACGTCACTCCTCCATCCCTCACACACGTCACTCCTCTCCATCCCTCACACACGTCACTCCTCTCCATCCTTCACACACGTCACTCCTCCATCCCTCACACACGTCACTCCTCTCCATCCCTCACACACGTCACTCCTCCATCCCTCACACACGTCACTCCTCTCCATCCCTCACACACGTCACTCCTCTCCATCCTTCACACACGTCACTCCTCCATCCCTCACACACGTCACTCCTCTCCATCCCTCACACACGTCACTCCTCTCCATCCCTCACACACGTCACTCCTCTCCATCCCTCACACACGTTACTCCTCCATCCCTCACACACGTCACTCCTCTCCATCCCTCACACACGTCACTCCTCTCCATCCCTCACACACGTCACTCCTCTCCATCCCTCACACACGTCACTCTTCTCCATCCCTCACACACGTCACTCCTCTCCATCCCTCACACACGTCACTCTTCTCCATCCCTCACACACGTCACTCCTCTCCATCTCTCACACACGTCACTCCTCTCCATCCCTCACAAACGTCACTCTTCTCCATCCCTCACACACGTCACTCCTCCATCCCTAACACACGTCACCCCTCTCAATCCCTCACACACGTCACTCCTCCATCCCTCACACACGTCACTTCTCTCCATCCCTCACACACGTCACTCCTCCATCCCTCACACACGTCACTCTTCTCCATCCCTCACACACGTCACTCTTCTCCATCCCTCACACACGTCACTCCTTTCCATCAATCATACACGTCACTCTTCTTCATCCCTCACACACGTCACTCCTTTCCATCCCTAATACACGTCACTTTTCTTCATCCCACACACACGTCACTATTCTCCATCCCTCACACACATCACTCTTCCATCCCTCACACCCGTCACTCTTCTCCATCCCTCACAAACGTCGCTCTTCTCCATCCCTCACACACGTCACTCCTCCATCCCTCACACACGTCACTCTTCTTCATCCCTCACACACGTCACTCGTCTCCATCCCTCACACACGTCACTCCTCCATCCCTCACACACGTCACTCTTCTCCATCCCTCACACACGTCACTCTTCTCCATCCCTAACACACGTCACTCCTTTCCATCCCTCATACACGTCACTCTTCTTCATCCCTCACACACGTCACTCCTTTCCATCCCTAATACACGTCACTCTTCTTCATCCCTCACACACGTCACTCTTCTCCATCCCTCACATACATCACTCCTCCATCCCTCACACACGTCACTCTTCTCCATCCCTCACACACGTCGCTCTTCTCCATCCATCACACACGTCACTCCTCCATCCCTCACACACGTCACTCTTCTTCATCCCTCACACACGTCACTCGTCTCCATCCCTCACACACGTCACTCTTCTCCATCCCTCACACACGTCGCTCTTCTCCATCCCTCACACACGTCACTCCTCTCCATCCCTCACACACGTCACTCCTTTCCATCCCTCACACACGTCACTCTTCTCCATCCCTCACACACGTCACTCATCTCCATCCCTCACACACGTCACTCCTTTCCATCACACACGTCACTCTTCTCCATCCCTCATACACGTCACTCATCTCCATCCCTCACACACGTCACTTCTTTCCATTCCTCACACACGCCACTCTTCTCCATCCCTCACGCACGTCACTCTTCTCCAACCCTCACACACGTCACTCCTCCATCCCTCACACACGTCACTCTTCTCTATCACTCACACACGTCACTCCTCTCCATCCCACACACACGTCACTTCTCCATCCCACACACACGTCACTCTTCTCCATCCCTCACACACGTCACTCCTCCATCCCTCACACACGTCACTCTTCTCCATCCCTCACACACGTCACTCTTCTCCATCCCTCACACACATCACTCCTCCATCCCTCACACACGTCACTCTTCTCCATCCCTCACACACGTCACTCCTCTCCATCCCACACACACGTCACTTCTCCATCCCACACACACGCCACTCTTCTCCATCTCTCACACACGTCACTCCTCCATCCCTCACACACGTCACTCTTCTCCATCCCTCACACCCGTCACTCCTCCCCATCCCTCACACACGTCACTCTTCTCCATCCCTCACACAAGTCACTCTTCTCCATCCCTCACACACGTCACTCATCTCCATCCCTCATACACGTCACTTCTTTCCATCCCTCACACACGCCACTCTTCTCCATCCCTCACGCACGTCACTCCTCCATCCCTCACACACGTCACTCTTCTCCATCCCTCACACACGTCACTCTTCTCCATCCCTCACACACGTCACTCCTCCATCCCTCACACACGTCACTCTTCTCCATCCCTCACACACGTCACTCTTCTCCATCCCTCACACACGTCACTCCTCCATCCCACACACACGCCACTCTTCTCCATCTCTCACACACGTCACTCCTCCATCCCTCACACACGTCACTCTTCTCCATCCCTCACACACGTCACTCCTCCCCATCCCTCACACACGTCACTCTTCTCCATCCCTCACACACGTCACTCTTCTCCATCCCTCACACACGTCACTCTTCTCCATCCCTCACACACGTCACTCCTCCATCCCTCACATACGTCAATCTTCTCCATCCTTCACACACGTCACTAATCTCCATCCCTCACACACGTCACTCCTCTATCACACACACACGCCACTCTTCTCCATCTCTCACACACGTCACTCCTCCATCCCTCATACACGTCACTCTTCTCCATCCCTCACACACGTCACTCATCTCCATCCCTCACACACGTCACTTCTTTCCATCCCTCACACACGCCACTCTTCTCCATCCCTCGCGCACGTCACTCCTTTCCATCCCTCACACACGTCACTCTTCTCCATCCCTCACACACGTCACTCCTCTCCATCCCTCACACACGTCACTCTTCCATCCCACACACACGTCACTCTTCTCCATCCCTCACACACGTCACTCCTCCATCCCTCACACACGTCACTCCTCCATCCCTCACACACGTCACTCCTCCATCCCTCACACACGTCACTCCTCCATCCCTCACACACATCACAACCTAATTTAAGTCACTTGTTCACTTCCGATTCAACTAATTAGGTCATTAACAAAGGTGGGCAGAGTCAATATAATTTTAATTAGGTGTTTTATCTGGCCACATGTAAAACACACAAACCTGTGTGTGTGTGTGTGTGGGTGTGTGTGTGTGTGTGTGTGTGTGTGTGTGTGTGTGTGTGTGTGTGTGTGTTTGTGTGTGTGTGTGTGTGTGTGTGTGTGTGTGTGTGTGTGTGTGTGTGTGTGTGTGTGTGTGTGTGTGTGTGTGCATGCATGCGTGTGTGTGTGGGTGTACTACTCTATATGTACTCACCTGTATGTGGTTGCAGGGGTCGAGTCATAGCTCCTGGCCCTGCCTCTTCACTGATCGAAACTAAATCACTCCCCGCTCCATGAGCTTTATCATACCTCTTCTTAAAGCTATATATGGAATTTGTTTCCACTACTTCAATCTCCAGATTATTCCGCTTCCTGACAACTCTAAGGCTAAAGAAATGCTTCCTAACATCCCTATGGCTCATCTGGGTTTTCAGTTTCCAATTGTGTCACATTGTTTCTGTGTCCCATCTCTGAAACATTCGAGCTCTGTCAACCTTGTCAATTCCTCTCAGTATTTTATACGTCGTTATCATATCCCCCCTATCTCTCCTCTCCTCTAGTGTCATCAGGTTGAGTTCCCGTAACCTCTCCTCATAAGCTGTACCCCTCAGTTCCGGGACTAATCTTGTTGCAATTTTTTGCACTTTCTCCAATTTCTTGACGTGTTTGACTAGGTGTGGGTTTCATACTCCAGTACAGGCCTGATGTACACGGTATACAGAGTCTTCAACGATTCCTTACTGAGGTATCGGAATGTTATTCTCAGGTTTGCCAGGCGCCCATATGCTGCAGCAGTTATCTGGTTTATGTGCGCCTCAGGAGATGTGCTCGGTATTATAATCACCCCCAAGATCCTCTTCCTTGAGTGAGGTTTGCAATTTTTGGGCACCTAGCCTATACTCTGTTTGTGGTCTTCTTTACACTTTCCCGATCTTCATTACTTTGCATTTGGCGGGATTAAATTTGAGGAGCTAGTTGCTAGACAAGTTTTCCAGCCTGTCCAAGTCTTCTGCAGCCCTGCTTGATCCTTATCCGATTTAATTCTCCTTATTAATTCTCATCAACTGCAAACAGGGACACTTCTGAGTCTATGCCTTCCGTCATGTTATTCACATATACCAAAAGAAGCACTGATCCTAGAACTGGCCCTTGTGGAACCCCGCTCGTCACAAGCGCCCACTCTGGCACCTAGTCACGTACAATGACTCGTTGTTGCCTCTCTGTCAGGTATTCTCTAATCCATTTCAGTTATGTGTGTTTGATCCTCTATCTTTTGCACTAATCTCTTGTGGGGAACTGTGCCGAAGGCCTTCTTGCAGCCCAAGAAAATACAATCTACCCGCCCCTCTCTCTCGTATCTACCTGCCGTTACCTAGTTATAAAACTCCAGTAGGTTTGTGACACAGGATTTTCGTTCCCTGAATCCGTGCTGGTTGTCGTTTATAATCTTGTTCCGTTCTAGGTGCTCCATCATTCTCCTCCTGATAATCTTCACCATGACTTTGCATACTATACAGGTTAGTGACACTGGTCTGTAGTTTAGTGCCTCGTGTCTGACTCCTTTCTTTAAAATGGGGACTACATCTGCCGTCTTCCATACCTCAGGTAGTTGCCCAATTTCAGTGGAAGTGTTGAAAATTGTTGTCAGTGGCCCACACAGCGTCTCTGCTCCCTCCCTTAGGACCCACGGAGAGATATTGTCCGGTCCCACTGCCTTTGACGTATCAGGTTCACTTAGCAGGTTCACCATCTCCTCCTCGGTTGTGTGTATTTCACTCCTTATTCTGACCTTCCGGAGTCATTTCTGTTTCCACTGTAAGTAGTTCCTTAAATCTCATGTTGAGCTCCTCACATACTTCGTGGTCGTTTCTTGTGAGCTCCCACCTTTTTTCCTCAGACTGATTACCTAGTCCTTGAATACTGTCTTCCTCCTGATGTGGCTATACAACAGCTTCGGATCAGACTTGACTTTGGATGATATGTCGTTTTCGTACTGTCGCTGGACCTCCCTCCTTGTGTGTGTGTGTGTGTGTGTGTGTGTGTGTGTGTGTGTGTGTGTGTGTGTGTGTGTGTGTTTGTGTTTGTGTGTGTTTGTGTTTGTGTGTGTGTGTGGGGGGATGTATGTGTGTAAAAGAAAAAGACAGAAACAGAGGATCAACCTATGTTATCTCTTATTTCCCTCTTAAATATTTCCTAAGCAGAAAGAAAGCTCTCTCTCTCTCTCTCTCTCTCTCTCTCTCTCTCTCTCCCAACCACCTAGTCTGCACTACACGTCTCTCATGTAATTTCAGGAATACCAGAGGGAGAAAAATATGCCATACTCTGTTCCCTTGACGCTGACAAGAACATGTGCGCAAATAAAAGAAGATTAACCTGCTTCTCATCTCTGAGGATTCTCGACCTTCCAGCCTCCTCAAGAGATTAGGGACGTTTTAAAACAGCGAAATTATCTGCTTTTGCATCTTTTGTTGACTTATCTCAGCTGGTCCGGCGTCTGTTTAAATTCCTTCAACATCAACTGACGTGCAAGGAGCGCTTATGATCTACGTATGAAAACAGAGCAACAGTGAAATACAGAAATACGTATACTCACGTAAACCTTGGTTTACAAAGACACAGTAAAAATATTGGTGAGGCTAAGACTCGACTCGTGGATATCTTGTAACCAGCTAACTGTTTGAGTATAATTGCGCTATACTAAATGCTATATGTACTCTAGCAGAGGGAGTATAGTAAGGTAAAACTCTCATCATTAATAGGTTAGTAGTCAGACCTCAGCCAATATATAGGAGACGATATATATACATATATATATATATATATATATATATATATATATATATATATATATATATATATATATATATATATATATATATATATATATATATATATATAATATATGTCGTGCCTAATAGGCAAAGCTTGCAATTTTGGCTTAAATAATAACTCTCTTCTTGCTGAATAAGGCAAGCGAAAATTTGTGTATGCAATAATTTCACAAAAAATCATTCTGAACCTAACGAAAAAAATATATTTCATTGTGTTGGTTTATTATTAAACTATTGTAAGCTTATCTAAATTATATTTAGCTGGATTAGGCTAAATTAAATTGCGCTTATTATAATAAGGTTAGGTAACTTTACTAATGTTCTTTTGATAAAAGATTATTAATTTTTACATTAACATAAATGAAAAACTACATTTTTAAACGCATAAAAGAAAATTTTAGAACGGACTGAATTTTAAATGAGTTCTTACTAATTAACCAATTTTACCTATTCAACAGAACAATACAATGTAGCAAACCAGTGAGTAAAAATTAGTGGATATATACCGTGCATAAAAAATCAAGTATCCAATAAAACTTAATACAGAGTATATAGAGTTTAATAAATGTAATATACACTCTACGGGATTGTCAACCCACATTTAACTACCTCATTGCTTCACTGCTTCAAAAGAGAATTATCTGTACAATTTATACTGCCTGTGAAAAGTGAACTGGTAAAAAAAAATTATTTTATGACATCAGAATGAGGTTGTGATATCAACCACCGCGGATAATGTATTTTTTAGTATGTAGGTTATGCGGATAATAAAAATATCTCTAGCACGTCATATTTTTACAAATCCGAATTACATTCACTGGTTCGGAATCTAATTTCGCTGCCAGAAAAAATCCATATATGTCGTCCAGGCTCATATATTCATAGAATAATAAATGAGCTGTGATGTACTGAAAAAAAGTTGTGTATTTTCTCCCACATAAGCAATGTACCGATAATTATATGTAGGTGAAACATTCCGAAGATTAGATAATCAAATACACGTACACAAAAGACTCGTCACAGAAAAGAATGGCTACATTACAAGTATTTATATACTTCAATGTTTTTGTGTACTGCTGAATAAAATAAAATGAAATAAAAGAAGCAATTAAACCTGTTCAGTTTGAGGCAATAAGATTATATTATCTAACATGAATAATCTAGAAGATATGTGTGTGTGTGTGTGTGTGTGTGTGTGTGTGTGTGTGTGTGTGTGTGTGTGTGTGTGTGTGTGTGTGTGTGTGTGTGTGCCGTAGAATTTATATTCTGCTGAAATTATAGCTTACTGCCTTGCTCACAGGAGGGTATCAGACACACATCTGCGGAATTGGCTGGGGAATCCTGCATGTTGACAACCTCGTGTGTGCGAATGAAGGTGAAGAGAGAGACTAGAGGAGGACGAGAAGGAGGAGGAGGAGAAGAGGAGGATAGAGGAAGAGGCAGAAGAAGAGGAATAGAATAAAAATTAGACATTAGCGTGAGAACAAAGAAAGAATGTGAATCAGGAGCAAAATGAAGAGAAGAAAGTGAAAGTTGATGAAGCAAAAGTAAAGGATAAGAGGAAGAGAATGATAAGGACAAAAAATATCTTAGGTCATTTTCTTTTCTGTACAGTTCCCAATTGTGCAGAAAAGTCATTGTTTATTAATCTTGATATCGTCCTTGTTTTTGTCCTTATAAACTAACTTTACCGTCTATACAAATCACCCAACAGCACAACATAACTCTACATACATAACCGTACATACAGTTATGTATGTAGAGTTATGTTATATATACACATTTATGTTATCCATATTCCTAAATGAATATACAGACAATGCACCAATAAATGTTTCCTTAACCAATATTTTCCGTAATATCCATCCCCACCTATGTCTCTTACCAAGTCATCAGCAGGCAACAAGAAATTCACTCCTCTTGTATTCCTTTCATAGAGAGAGAAACTGCTCTCACGCCAGGGAAGAGGAACAGATATCAACGTCCGGTGACGAATGGAATATGTCATTTAATTCTAATAGATAAGCAGTAGCAACCACTGCAAAGAGAGAGAGAGAGAGAGAGAGAGAGAGAGAGAGAGAGAAGCCGCAGTGGAAAGTCCAGGTTAAAAACTAATCACTCAGCAGGACAGAAAATACATGATCTCCTGACTACCTAATATACCGGTACGCTAATATTGACCTCTAAAGCTAAAAATAAACTAGTATTTTAATTTTTGCAGTTTCACATTTTTATATTTGCATTTATATCTTTCACATTTTTAAAATTACGTTTATATCTCTCTATAATTTACGAATTGATGCGTTAGATTTTTTTCTCTGAAGATGGTGATCTGATTGCCAGAAATGCTAACTTATTTTAAATCTCTTTTAAAGAGCGATGTACCGCTTTCAAAAATATACTTGAAACCGTTGTATACAAGATTTACTGTTAGGTAAGACACATATGCAACAGATAGGTATCTTTAAAGATACCTAACTGTTGCATATGTGTCTTACCTAACAACCTGTCGGTATTTTATACCATTTTAATGTTCACAAGATTTACTATATTTAAGTACAGGTATCTGTACATGCACATTTATACATAAAGACATGTAAACATTTATACATACATACATGTAGAGCAAATTCATGCTCGCAGAAGAGACAAGCTCGTGGGAACACTGCAGTCTCGTGTATATGTGAGTGTACTCACCTAGTTGTACTCACCTAGTTGTACTCACCTAGTTGTACTCACCTAGTTGTGGTTGCTACTAGGTCACTCTTCCTGCTCCATGAGCTTTATCATACCACCTTTTAAAGATATGTATGGATCCTTCCTCCACTACATCACTTCCCAGATTGTTCCACTTCCTGACAACTCTGTGACTGAAGAAATACTTCCTAACATCCGTATGATTCATCTGAGTTTTCAACTTCCAACTGTGACATCTTGTAGCTGTGTCCCATCTCTGGAACATTCTGTCTCTGTCCACTTTGTCGATTCCTCTCAGTATTTTATACGTCGTTATCATATCCCCCCTATCTCTCCTGTCTTCAAGTGTCGTCAGGTCGGTTTCCCTTAACCTCTCCTAGTAGGACATACCCCTTAGCTCCGGGACTAGTCTTGTTGCAAACCTTTGCACTTTCTCTAATTTCTTTACGTGCATGGCTAGGTATGGGTTCCAAACTGGTGCTGGATACTCCAATATGGGCCTAATGTACACGGTGTACAGGGTCCTGAATGATTCCTAATTAAGATGTCGGAATGCTGTTCTTAGGTTTCCTAGGTGCCAATATGCTGCAGCAGTTATTTGGTTGATTTGCGCCTCAAGAGATGTGCCCGGTGTTATACTCACCCAAAGATTCTTTTCCTCGTGTGAAGTTTGTAGTCTCTGGCCCCCTAGACTGTACTCCGTCTGCGGTCTTCCCAATCTTCATGACTTTGCACTTGGTGGGGTTGAACTCTAGGAGCCAGTTGCTGGTCCAGGCCTGCAGCCTGTTCAGATCCCTCTGTAGTTCTACCTGGTCCTCATCCAGTTGAATTCTTCTCATCAGTTTCATATCATTTGCAAACAGAGACAATTCGGAGTCTATTCCTTCCGTAATATCGTTCACAAATACCAGAAGCAGCACTGGTCCTAAAACTGACCCCTGTGGCACCCCGCTCGTTACAGGTGCCCACTTTGACACCTTGCCACGTACCATGACTCGCTGTTGTCTTCCTGATAGGTATTCCCTGATCCATTGTAGTGCCTTCCCTGTTATCCCTGCTTGGTCCTCCAGCTTTTACACTAATCTCTTGTGTGGAACTGTGTCAAAGGCCTTCTTACAGTTCAAGAAAATGCAATCTACCCACCCCTCTCTCCCTCTCTTGTCTTAGTGCTGTAACACTGTGTCATAGAACTCCAGTAGGTTTTTGACACATAGTATGTGCCTGTGTGTGTGTGTGTGTGTGTGTGTGTGTGTGTGTGTGTGTCTGCGTGTGTGTGTGTTTGTGTGTGTGTGTGTGTGTGTGTGTGTGTGTGTGTGTGTGTGTGTGTGTGTGAGTGTGTGTGTGTGTGTGTGCGTGTGTGCGTTCGTGTGTGTGTGTGTGTGTGTGTGTGTGTGTGTGTGTGTGTGTGTGTGTGTGTGTATGTGTGTGTGTGTGTCCGTGTGTGTGTGTGTGTGCGTGTGTGTGTGTTTGTTTGTGTGTGTTTGTGTGTGTGTGTGTGTGTGTGTGTGTGTGTGTGTGTGTGTGTGTGTACTCACCTATTTGTACTCACCTACTTGTGGTTGCAGGGGTCGAGTCACAGCTCCTGGCCCCGCCTCTTCACTGATTGCTACTAGGTCCTCTCTCTCCCTGCTCCATGAGCTTTATCATACCTCGCCTTAAAACTATGTATGGTTCCCGCCTCCACTACTTCACTTTCTAGGCTATTCCACGACTTGACTACTCTATGACTGAATAAATACTTCCTAACATCCCTTTGATTCATCTGAGTCTTCAATTTCCAATTGTGACCTCTTGTGTCTGTGTCCCATCTCTGGAACATCCCGTCTTTGTCCACCTCGTCTATTCCGCGCATTATTTTATATGTCGGTATCATGTCTCCCCTGACCCTCCTTGCCTCCAGTGTCGTCAGGCCGATTTCCCTCAATCTTTCTTCGTAGGACAATCCCCGTAGCTCTGGGACTAGTCTTGTTGCAAACCTTTGCACTTTCTCTAATTTCTTGACATGCTTGACTAGGTGTGGATTCCAAACTGGTGCTGCATACTCCAGTATGGGCCTGACGTAAATGGTATACAGAGTCTTGAACGAATCCTTACTGAGGTATCGGAACGCTATCCGTAGGTTTGCCAGGCGCCCGTATGCTGCAGCAGTTATCTGATTGATGTGCGCCTCGGGAGATATGTGTGTGTGTGTTTGTGTGTGTGTGTGTGTGTGTGTGTGTGTGTGTGTGTGTGTGTGTGTGTGTGTGTGTGTGTGTGTGTGTGTGTGTGTGTGTGTGCGTGTGTGTGTTTGTGTACCTGTGTTTGTTTATTCAAGAGAATCCCATCTTATGTTTACATAGCGAGGAGGGGCAGATAGGCTGGAGTGTGTTGGGAGGGTGATAATTTGAATGGGATGGAGGAAGAGAAGAAAGATGAAAGGGAGGGAAGGATGAGAGAAGAAAGGTGCTTAGATAGAAGAAGAATGGGCTTAGAACTAAGAAGAAGAAACCCGTAGAGGGTAAGCAGTGTCTGGAGAGATAGGGGAAAGAGGAATGTAGAGGGAGTGAGGTATATGGAAAGATTGTAGGAGAAAAATATGATGAGAGAGGTGAGTGGAAGAGAATAAACTATATTCCAACGGTAGACAAACTGCGGTTCGCGAAGCTACTCTGTGCGGCTCCCGAGACAATATTTGGTTTCAGTGCCATTTTCCTAAAATTTTATAGTAGTAGTATAGTACGTAGCAATATTAGAATATTTCACGTATACGGGTAAGTCACGTTATCTTTTCAAACATACATATGCATTTTTTGTCCAAACTGCTCTCCAAACTAGATGAACATCAAAACATGTCCAAAACAAGTACGAATGATGCAACTGGACTCTGCGCCATAATACTTCATGCAGTATACACAAGTTAGGCAATATAGTGCAATATAGATAAGTACCTTTCTGATTAATAAATACTTAAGACTGATTTTATTTAAAGTTACAAAACCCTTGTTTAAAACGACCGAGCAACGGAAGAGTATACAGTGGAAATACGAACTAGAAAAGAGAGTGTTTAAACAACAATTAAAGGGCTATTTTGCTTTTACTATTAAGGGTGAAAAGGCTCTGAGCCTTATCTGTCATACAACAATCACCCACGTTCCAGCCAGTAATTTAAAGCTTCACCGTGAACGTAACCATAAAAAAAATGTATCTGAGTTTTCTCCTGAATCAGAACTGCAAAAAAATAAGATGAAATTTTTGAAATCTAATTTATTCACTCAGCAAAATAGCCTATTTTTCCTCTGTAAGTAAAATGATTTGGCTACTGAAGCAAGTTTCTTTATAGCTTGGAATATTGCTCATGGAGAATTTTTAAAAAAGAATGGTAATGATGTGATTGCAAATTCTCGCTCCAGAGAACTCAAAACTTAGAGAGGTAATAGAACAAATTTCTATTTCCCGCAGCACTACTGACAGACGCATTTCTGAAATTAGTTCTAACATCAAATGATCACTGCAGAGTGATCTGAAAGGCTGTGTTCTTTCAGCTTAGGACTGGATGAATCTACAGACATTCAAGATATCCCTCTGCAAGCTATATTTGTTCGCTATGTTACAAACAATGGAAATTTAAAAGAATTCTTAGACCTGATAACCTTAAAAGAAATCACAAAAATGTGCTTAACAAAGTTTTATTAAATGCTCAATTTCCATTGCATTAACTTGTTAATATTACACCAGATGGAACACCTACTATAGTAGGTCAAAATACTGACCTAGTTGGGCAATTCACACATGATCTTAACTATCCTAAATTTCTTTATCCACTGTATCATCCACTTCGAGCATTTAGTAAGCGATTTAGAAAATGTGAAATTTATTCGAACAAGTTCAAACACACACCGTAAATTTAGAAATTTTATTGAGAAGCTGAAGCTTGAAGAAAACCAAGTGAGCTTTCATTTTAATTCTACTCTATTGTAAGATGGCTATCAACTATCACTCTTTTGAATAATCTTGTTGCTCTTTTTGAACCAATCATTGCTATCATGGTAGAAAAGATAAGGAAATACCTAAAAGATCACGAATGGGTATAGGATATGATAGTCTTTATAGATGTAATGCAACACCTCCAATATTTACATCTGGCACTTAAAGGAAGGAACAAAGTTGTTATAGAACTTGCCCAATCAGTTTTCAGTTTTCAGGATAAACTAAAGCTCTTTTCAAAGAGATCTTGTAACAAAGAAATTTGACCACTTTCCCATCCTGGAATTAAGAATAACTGCTTTTCCTGATATTAAAATTAAAGAGAGTAAATTGAAACAATACGAAGGAAGCTTAAAAACACGTTATAATGATTTTGAAAACAGGTTTGACAAACTGATAAAGTTAAAGCCATGGTTTGAATTTCTTGTGAATCCTTCAGTGACTGATGTCGTCAACGATAGATGTCTTGTTGCGCTTTTTGCCTCAGATGTTGATTCATTAGAAAGAGAGCTTATTGAGCTGCAGGAAGATATGGGTTTAAAGGAAGTACATAAAAACTGATCTCTAACTGACTTTTGAAAACAAATCCCGGAAGCACAGTATCACTACCTTCAGAAAACGGCTTCCCACATCTCTCTGTTTTTGGGACAACTTACTGATGTGAATTTCTCTTCTCTGTGATGAAATTTATTAAGTCAAAATATCGTGCTATTCTGGTTTGGTGAGTACGACTACTATATAGTTGTATTTTTTATTATTTATAAATACAGTTTTAAAATAATATTTTCTCTGGCTCTTGAACATTCAACAATGTATGAAAATTATTAAATGTGGCTTTTCTTATAAAAGATCTTGCCCGCCCCTGCTATATACACACTGATATATACAAGCATATATCAATGTATACACGAGTATGCTACGATACATACTTGTGTATGTGCACTTAGAGACATACAAACACACACCCTTCCGAGTGAATATACATTGTGATATACCCTTCTTGAGGTAAATGCTACATACCATTGTGCCAGGAAAGAAAAAGAAGAGACAGATTTAACTGTTGCTCCATTGAAACAGAAACTCCACTATACAACGATCTAGGGGATAATAAACCCCCATTGTACCATTGTTCACGCTTTCTTTCCATCTGAAGGCGCATAATAACAAGAATGGGTAATTTAATTAATATCCGACGGCGTCAGGCTCGTGTATAAATATTTCCCAGCAATAAGCAGCAGTGTCAGGAATAGTTTATTATCCCATGAGTTTAATTAAATCATGATTGATGGTATGGGGTGAAGGAGGGAGTTAGTGAAAGGAAAAATAATATAAGAAGGGACGGAAGAAAATATCTTAAGACGCTGAAACAGTTAAACAATATATAAGAGGAAAGACTCACGTTATAATGGATGGGGTCCACCTCTGGTGTAAATTGTGGGACCCATAGCCTCGGAGAAGTGGATAAAAAGGCTTCAAGGAAGAGTATTTGGATTTCTTCCTGAAGCCGTTTAAATATTCCACTTCCCCTGATATATATACAACACATACACACGAGGAAACAAAAATAAATAAATCTAATTACCTCGAGAGAAGAAGACTAATTAAAACAAATTATTAAAAAAACGTTTTCATAGCACCACGAGACAACCATAAAATGATAAGACAAGAAGCAAGAGAGAAATGCTTCTACGCATCGCGAGACTGAAAAAAAAATGCTGCAAGTTTCATCCATCGCGACACGATAGTAAAAAAACAGACAATACAACACAAACAGAATTAGTCAGCTGTCTGAAAGTCTGATATTCTGAAAATCCCAAGAGACAGGGAGAACACTTCCCAACACACAAGGTCAAGGGCACTGAGAACACCTGCAAAGATCACAGTAACACACAAGATCAAGGAGACACTGAGAACACCTCCCAAGACCACAGCAACACACGAGATCAAGGAGACACTGAGAACACCTGCAAATAAACCACAACACACAAAGGAGTACCAGACAAATGTCTGAGAGGCCACGGAGACACCGAGACAATACGTCTCCCTCGAGAAGAGAAATTAGAATCTTGAAAATGCAGTGCAGAGTGATGACCGGGGCCAAATACCCCGTGTGAGGCCTGGTGGTGTGCAGAGCGAGAGGCAGAAGCAGAGCAAGAGAGAGCGAGGTAAAGAGAGAACGAAAGAGAGCAAGAGGGAGAGAAGCAGAGCGAGAAACAGCGAAAGGGAGAAAGAGAAGCAGAATAAGAGACATCGAGATGGGGAGAAAGAAGCAGAGCAAGAGAGAGAAAGTAGAGCAAGAGTATTGCGTCCTCTGAAGAGGACACAATAAATATTATGTATATACTATTTTTTATAATTATATATCGCTGAATTTTTCATTAATATCTAGAACGAAAATTTCATGCTTTATATTATTACTTGACTTATGTTATTAGCTTGTGTTTTTAGGTAGGATGTAACAACTACACCTCTAATTGTGGTCGTTGACGGAGTGCTTTGATTGACTGTCAACGCTGCTAACTACGTGCTCACTTGTTTCGCAGTTCGAACCTGGCTTAAGCTAGTTCGAGTCGACTGCCAATGTATCTGCCGGCTCTACTTTCTCTCTCTCTCTCTCTCTCTCTCTCTCTCTCTCTCTCTCTCTCTCTCTCTCTCTCTCTCTCTCTCTCTCTCTCTCTCTCTCTCTCTCTCTTTCTCTCTATGTTCTTTGTGGAGGAAACACCTCCATCTCTGTTCTGTCTAGAATAATTCTGTTCTCCTCAGCTCGTGCTATTCAGACTGTGTTTTTGGTCTAGTATATCTCCTTTGGTGAGTCGGGACATACGTCTAGTAGCTCTGTGCAGCTCTGTTCACAGAGCATTTAGACATACTGATATTTGACGTTTTCAGAGGTTTTGTGTCATGAGACACTCTCTGTGTCTCTGGTCCCGTGCTCAGCTCTAAGCCTACATTGTTCTGGCATCTACGCACTGTCACATTCGTGAAATTTGAATTGCTGGACTCATTTTCAGTAATAAGGGAGCTTAGCCTTTTTGGCAGGATCTGACGAAGGTCTACAGTTAAGGTCGCTTTGTTATCCTTGATTCCTTGTCTGACGCTGTGCTGTTCACCACTACTTCGAGCATTACTGCTGTTTGGCGAATAGGTCGTCATATTGTTCCAGTAAGCTGTTTGAGTGTGTCGATAGTCCAGAAATTAGCTTATTTAAAAACTTCTTGTTGTCAGTCGCAGTCTAAGTAGAATCAATCCGAGAACTTGCACACACACACACACACACACACACACACACACACACACACACACACACACACACACACACACACACACAGACTTACACACCATAACTCTTGTACTTGTTAGTACATCTCATCATAGCAACATACCAGACGGTCCATATTAAGAGTAGTACAGTATCTTATCAAATGTGCCCATAGCACCATATGATTATATATACAGAATAACTATGATATTTAAGTATACAAAGTTATTCTCCAAGATTTGTGTACGAGCTTATCTCCTTAATTATTCGAACTACAATAACTGTAATTATTACCACCTAGACACCTTTGTTATCAAAGATCTCAACTTTTATTTGATTGGTTTGTATTCATTCAGTTGCAATCCAAAAGGGCTATTGAGAAGCCACGTGATTTTACGGGATAACTGGACTAGAATACTATCTGTTACAAAACCAGAAATAGGCTAGCTAGTAGAGGGGATCAATATATTGATGTTCTAATAATCTCTGGGGATAAATGTTGTATTTTGCAACAAAGAGAAAGCGAGAGGGAAAGAGAAGCAGAGCAAACGAGAGGGAGAGAGAGAGAGAATCAGAGCAAACTAGAGGGAGAGACAGAAGCAGAAAAAAAGAGAGCGAGAAGGAGAAATAGAGCAAGAGAGAGGAAGGCAGTTAAAGAGAGCAAGAGAGAGAAAGAGCAAAGGTGATCAAGTTGGGAGAGAGAGAGAGCGATCGATAGGAAAAGGGAAAGGGCGAGAGTGATCGAGAAGGAAGGATAAAGTGAGAGAAAGAGAGGTTGGCAGAGGGGAAAACAAGAATGGAAGAATCCTCGTTGGTCGGTGGGAAAAATATGCATAGCCATGTATAAAATCATAAAATATACAAGAAAAATTGAAAAAAGAGAATTTTCATATCTCTCGCAGGGAAGGACATAAATCCATGGTTGTCGACATACACGAAATGTAAAATAAATACGAAGTATGTGACTCAACCCTAAACAGATCAACTGAGACGAGACAAAACCGTCAACTGTCCTAACATAACCAAACTTAGAAGCGATAGTTCAGAATTATGCCAAAAGAAAATTGCAAGGAACTTAAAAGACTACTCAAGACTAGAAAGACTCTCAAGGGGAGAAATTATGTCTGTATGATTATGTCTGTATGACTATGTATGGCTATTCCTGCGTGGTTATGTTTGTATGATTATATCTGTATGATTGTACCTGTATGCCTATATCTGTATGACTGCCTGTATGACTATGCCTGTATGACTATGCCTGTATGACTATGCCTGTATGATTATACCTGTATGGCAATGCCTGTATGACTATAACTGCATGGCTATACCTGTATGATTATACCTGCATGACTATACCTGTATGACTATACCTGTATGGCTATGCTTTTATGACTATGCCTGAATGAATATGTCTGTATGATTATACCTGTATGACTATACCTGTATCACTAAGGAAAGTAAGCTATTATGTATTTTATAATTATATTAATACGAAGGGCTAAACGCATATGCATTTAGTAGCCAAAGTTCGATCCTCCGTCCACTAATAGCAAGAGAGACATGCCACCTAGCTGTAGCGACCTAGCTGTAGTCACCTAGCTGTAGTCACCTAGCTGTAGCCACCTAGTTATTAAGGAAAGAGGAGAGTCTGAAGAACACTTGGAGTAAGCTAATTGATCTTTAAAAGCTCCCTGATGTCCTACTCTCAGCTGATGTGACGACCTCTTCTTCCTGCCGTCAGCGAACTTCGTGCCGCTATGTATCCTCTCGTGTAGGTCGTTTATGTAAATTGTCAGCAATACGGCGTCTAGTACTGACCCATGAGGAACACTACTTGCGACTGGTCCAAACTCTGACTTTTCGCTATTTATGTAAACTATATTACGACTGTGCCTCTATCCAGGTGACTGTATCTCTGATACCGTGCGTTGTGAATTTTGTATCCATAAATTGTGTATTTGCAAGTCAATAGTTTTACAGAGTTTATGATGAACCACGTGGTAATTTTTAACATTCTCCGCCGCATTAAATATTTCAGTTGTTTGGAAACTAACGCCACCTAAAATTGTTATTCCGGAGTAACATATTTTAAGCCGTGTAAAGATTTGGTCGAATTATGCAAATCAAGGTAACTTTCAATTCCATCTGCTTTTAATGAGTCCATTAATTTACCTAATGTTGGGGTCAGTTAAAGTGGATCAGTAATTGGCTTCGAAGGAGACTAGATATTAGTTCAGTTTAGATCCTCCTTATATTTTCTATGAATCCCTACAATCCTTTCATCGGTGCTAAGGGACTTCTTAGTGTTTAAAAATCTAAGTGTTTCTAGGCTGCCATAGTAAGGCACTCTGGCTGGCGTCCAACTTCGGCAAATGGACGCAAAAAATATCGACACGTTTTTATCCTGCTCTTGTCTCTTCCAGCAGCATGCCATTCAATGTTTTATGGTATTTTCTTTTGTTAAATAAACAGTACAAGCGAGCAAACAACGTCCGTCCTGGGTAACAGTGCCAGCTGGCCATTCTCCCACCGTACTTTAGAAAGAGAGATGGAGATGGTGTTAGAGAGAGAGAGAGAGAGAGAGAGAGAGAGAGAGAAAGAGAGAAGGGAATATCAAGAGATAAAAACAAAAACTGAAAGAGAAAGATAGAGACACGAGACAAAGAGAGAGAGAGACAGAAAGAGAGAGAGAGAGACAGAAAGAGAGAGAGACAGAGACAGAGAGAGAGAGAGAGAGAGAGAGAGAGAGAGACAGAGAGAGAGGCAGACAGAAAACTAAACAGAAATAGGTAGAAGGAGACAACGGGAAGACAGATACACATCACAGTCAACAACGTCTTGCAGTAATTGTCCACTGGACAAGGCAGCTACAGCAGAGGATAAAAATTAATAAACCAAAACCACGAACACCTTCCTCCCCTTCCTCTCCTATTCACCTTCTCCCTTCCCTCTCTCACATATCTTCCCCCTTCCCTCTCTCACATACCTCCCCCCTTCCCTCTCTCACATATCTTCCCCCTTCCCTCTCTCACATACCTCCCCCCTTCCCTCTCTCACATATCTTCCCCCTTCCCTCTCTCACATACCTCCCCCCTTCCCTCTCTCACATATCTTCCCCCTTTCCTCTCTCACATATCTTCCCCCTTCCCTCTCTCACATACATTCCCCTTCCCTCTCTCACATACCTTCCCCTTCCCTTTCTCACATACCATCCCCCTTCTCTCTCTCACATACCTTCCCCTTCCCTCTCTCACATACCTTCCTCTTCCCTCTCTCACATACCATCCCTCTTCCCTCTCTCACATACCATCCCCCTTCCCTCTCTCACATACCTTCTCCCTGCCTCTTTCACATACCTTCCTCTTCCATCTCCCCCTCACTTTCCCCTTCCTCTCTAGAATTTCCCTGAACAAAAATAGAAATAAACAGATAAGTAAAAAAAAAACACTTAGATTGCCTTCAGAAGTTACGAGAGGCAGAGTGGTATAGGAGATCAAAGAGGAGAGAGACAGAGACACAGAGACAGAGAGAGACAGGCAGACAGAAACAGACAAACAGACAGAGAAAGAGAGAGAGAGACGTAGATAAAGAGAAACTGTGAGCTGGTATTAGAGGTAGCTACCAGATCACATTTCAATCTGTGTCTCGAAATTCAAAGTAGATTTCTCGCATACAATTCATAGCGAATTCTCGTTATTTAATTAGCCTGAGTTAATTTGGGCTAGATTAGGTAAGGATTGGTTGAGATCAAAACTAATTCATTATAATATACCACAACGCTAATAAAGGAAATGCTACATAGAAGCGATCAAGTTTTTTTCGAGATACAGAAAAATTAAAAACTATTTACCTCTCCAGTGAGATCATTACTGTTGAAGACTCTTGTATCAGTCACCCATCGCAACATCTTAGCAATACCTTAGCAACAGTGAAATGCTGACTTTGATTAGGATGATGGGAAGCCCAGTCACTACTGTGAAGCCTTGAGCAGACTTGAGGAGTTAGGTCATCATATAGTATGTCTTGCTTATACACGAGCATACCTCAGCACACTGCTGCTGAGTTCACGGTACCGTGAACACTCAACACCGCCAGTGAGCTCACCACACGGTACCGTGAGCATTCATCACTGCTGAGGAGCTCACCACACGGTACCGTGAGCACTCATCACTGCTGAGGAGCTCACCACACGGTACCGTGAGCACTCATCACTGCCGAGGAGCTCACCACACGGTACCGTGAGCACTCATCACTGCTGAGGAGCTCACCACACGGTACCGTGAGCATTCATCACTGCTGAGGAGCTCACCACACGGTACCGTGAGCACTCATCACTGCTGAGGAGCTCACCACACGGTACCGTGAGCACTCATCACTGCTGAGGAGCTCACCACACGGTACCGTGAGCACTTAACACACTGCTGTTGAGCAGTATTGGCAGCATGCTTGGACGACAGGATTTCAGTGACCTTTGGGCAGGATTATTGGCGATACCTCCTGGATGCGAGGAGACAGGCAGGGTCACACGGCAGGGCCACGGCAGGGCCACGGCAGGGCCACGGCAGGACCACGGCAGGGCCACGGCAGGGCCACGGCAGGGCCACGGCATGGCCATAGCGACAGTGGCACCACGTGCCCCAGTGAGTCCATACGTGATGACTCTCAACTGGTCTGGTCATCCCTAATCAGCCTCTCCCTTAAAAGGCTGGTGATCCGAGGAACTGATTTAACGTTTCTTTTCTTGGATTGAAACTGACTGGCTCCATTATCCAAGTGCTTCATAGCCCTCCTACTGGTTTAGCGCTTCCCCACTACTATAATAATAATAATAATAATAATAATAATAATAATAATAATAATAATAATAATAATAATAATAATAATAATAATAATAATTTGTAGGGAATTGACATTATTGCCATCTCGGAGAAGCGCTAAACCCGTAACGGTTAAACAGCACCTGTGAAATAAAAAGTAATCAGATTTGATCCGAGGAAAGGTAGGGTAACTCCACTTACTTGGATCAAGAGCCATTTCTCAGCTTCACTTTTTTTTTATTAATTCACGTGCTATATTGCTATCGGATTTCTCTTGAGTCAGTTAGAAAGTGGTCAGGGAGAATTATTTACGTTTTATGGTCTGTTGAAGAATGAATCAATCTCATTTTGGTCTCTCAACATTCTGGACGTGATATGCGGACATGGTCCAGATTTTGCGTCGACGGTTCTGTGCATTATGATAAGGCAGCAGTATTTTGTACTTTGTTTTTGTTAGTGCTATGATTTCCTGGTGCTCTGCTTATGACAAGGTAAAAAATGTACATCACCTGTCATATTAATGTGCACAAAAAGCCCAGCCTGGAAATCAATGATCCGGATGTATATGCAGACTTGTTTATGCAGGATGGATTCTCAGTGCAACTTGGCAAGAAAAATCACTCTGGGATAACAGAAGATACCATCACCTGGGAGAACCAACTGACTCTTCCTAAAAGCAGGGACTTTCAGTAGGTACTGCCTGACATTTGAATACAGCTCACAGCCCAGGCAGCTAAGGGAGATTTAAGCTAAAACAGTTCTCAGCACATCAGTCATTCTGATCTGTAACTAAGATCAAGAAAGTCGAGGATGATCTCAAAGTTTTCTTAGATCTAATGACAACAGCTGGAGAGATCCATTGAGACGAGACTATGTAACTTGCAGTGAGGTGTGCTACCTGCTCATCAAGAATCACTGGGATGAGATCCCCAAAGCTTGAAGGCAACAAAAAATAAAGCTGGCAAACGAATTTATTCTCAGTTTTCAGCATGCTTCAGAGGATGAGTTCAGATTCGCAGTAAACACTTCTGAAGGTACAGATGTGCCGAAACTGCCTGTTTCAGCATGAAAAAAATTCCTACCCTCCGAACCAGAAATGGAACACAGAGACTCACACGACATATTGACATTGTCTGGTTATAGGTGAGGACATCTGCCGGTGTCAGTGTACTACATGCCTTCACTGGTCGTGACAATCCGTTCGCTGGCCACAATTAGCTAAGTGCACAAGAACCTTTGAAGGAAGGCAGAACCTACCAGAAGAACACTTTCAAGAGTCTACACCCATTTGGTGCGAAACGTAGAGAAGTGGAATCTAGTAAGGTTCCACCATGCAAGGGCCTCTCATCACACGCATGTTCTCCGTGAGCCAGACCCAAAGTGATGTGACTCAACCACAGACGGTGATGGCAGTCTTACCATGGCATGACTCCGAGTATCACCAACACCAGATGTTATGTTGCAGCTCAGGCTTTGCAAGTGTGCACCTGCAAACTTCCATGAGGAAAAAGTTGATGTAGAAGTGAATGATATTGATCCAGATGATGAGAATAAATTGTAAATAAACTGCAAAATCATGTAAATATAATCTACATTCCCAGAATATATACATACCTTAACATATTGTCAGTATGAATATTTTATGAACAGTTAGGTACTAAAACTATTATATTAACGTAAATTTTAAAATACACATATTACATCTCATATGCTCAACATATTTTATGTGTAATATGTTGGAGTATAAGTAATCTGATTTATGTACGTACCCGACCAAATTTCATTCATGGACGTATCCGACCAAATTTGATTCATGGACGTACCCAACCAAATCTGATTCATGGACGTACCCGACCAAATTTGATTCATGGACGTACCCGACCAAATTTGATTCATGGACATACCCAACCAAATTTGATTCATGGACATACCCAACCAAATTTGATTCATGGACGTACCCAACCAAATCTGATTCATGGACGTACCCGACCAAATTTGATTCATGGACATACCCAACCAAATTTGATTCATGGACATACCCAACCAAATTTGATTCATGGACGTACCCGACCAAATTTGATTCATGGACGTACCCGACCAAATTTCATTCATGGACGTACCCGACCAAATTTCATTCATGGACGTACCCGACCAAATTTGATTCATGGACGTACCCGACCAAACTTGATTCACATATATACCCGACCAAACCTGATTCATGTACGTACCTGACCAAACTTGATTCATGTACGTACCTGATCAAACTTGATTCAAGTACATACCCGACCGAACTTGATTCATGTATATAGCCGACCAAATTTGATTCATGTACGTACCCGACCAAATTTGATTCATGTACGTACCCGACTAAACTTGATTCATGTACATACTCGACAAAACTTGATTCACGTACGTACCCGACCAAATTTGATTCATGTACATACCCGACTAAATTTGATTCATGTACGTACCCGACGAAATTTGATTTTATATATATATATATATATATATATATATATATATATATATATATATATATATATATATGTGTATATATATATATATATATATATATATATATATATATATATATATATATATATATATATATTATACGTAACTAATCCTGATCAAAGTATATACTCAAACTCGACCAGTGTATATACCAAACCAAAACTCATTAATATACATACCCAGCATATTGCGAACCACGTATATATACTCAGCCCAACCTGAGCCATGTAAATACCCTACCCAATTATCAGCTTAAAACGTGTGAATCCTGCTAACACTCTCACTCCCTCGTTCTTGTAAAAAAAAATATCTCCGCATTCTAATCACAATTAATCGCATCTGATCCCCCGCTAATCCTCTATTTAAGGCTTGGCCAATA
The DNA here is from genome assembly GCF_038502225.1 of Cherax quadricarinatus. NCBI lineage: Eukaryota > Metazoa > Arthropoda > Malacostraca > Decapoda > Parastacidae > Cherax > Cherax quadricarinatus. The sequence continues at coordinate 13,367,436 of NC_091312.1, forward strand.
GACCCCATAATCTCCTTGTCATCACGGAAACATCGAGACAAATATTTAAAAAAATTTGATATTAAGAATATTATATTAATTTCTTGATATTGCGTCATGATATTCTGGTGCTGAAAACGTCAAAAAGTGGAAAAAAAATGTTTTTTTTTTTTACAGAAAAAACTTTATTTACGTTTTGCGTTTGTTGAGTTTTTTCTATTTTTGGACATTCGTCTGCCTGCCTGTCTGTCTGTCAGTTTGCAGCTTGTCTGTCTGGTTGTATACCAGTATAGTATCTTTCTCTCTTTCTTTTTTTTGTTTTTGTTTCTCTCTCTTTCTCTCTCTCCCTCTCTCTCTTCCTCCCTCTCCCTCTCTACGCATACAAAGCAGAGTTTTTTACTATGAGATAATAGGAGAAAATTTGTATTCATCAAAGACTTCCTTGATAGATGAAGAGAGGAGTAAAGTCTTGGAACCCAGGTACTTGCAGTAGGAGGACTGATGGAGATCATGATACCTGCAGGAAGGAGACTTTGTACCGAGTTACCAGGGACGACGACCGATGAAAACTGAAATACCTGAAACAGTGGGACTTGAGACACACACACCGGGAGATAGGAGTCTTGAGACTTGAGTTGCCATGCGTAGGGTACCCGACAGCGCTCGAAGTACCTGAAGGAGGAGCAAAAGGACAAGGGACCGAGATACATGATGGAAGGAAAGAAGGGAGAAGAGGAATGAGTACATTCAAGGCATACCAAAGATGTGCCCCAGAAAGCTTTGAAGAAGAGGACCCTCTTTTTGGCCTTACTAAGGTGTGTTCCTCTTTTTGGAACTTCTGGGGAGCTTTGCATCCTATCCACGTTAAACTGCTGAGCATGTTGCCTCTACGAAAATGCTGGGTTCACCTTGAAGGAACCATCAACATTGTGAAAGAACAAATTTTAATTTAAGGGAACACTGGATTCAAACTACTGATCAGGTTAGTCCAGATTGCCAACCCAGACTATATTTTTAAAGTGACTCCCTTCGTCACTGGGATTATATGAGACCATATACACTCCAGCTGAAGCAAACCTAAAATCAATATTATCACAAAAAAATCAATTGTTTGTAAGGGAAAACTCTGCAACCAAATTATGTTATCGCAAAGCCATAACGAATCCGAAAGCTTCTGAAAAAACGTAACTGAGGCCCCGACAGTTGCCTTTTGTAATGCGATTTACCAGAGAGTGGTTATTTGAGACTCCGCAGTACTGTAGTTGTTACACTGACGACCTGATGACCCCAGATCGATGATTCGAGGCAATTGCGTTACATTCCACATAATCTGTAAGAGGATATATGGAAGGACATGTCAATGATTTTGAGGAGTAGGAGCATGTGTATCCTACAAGCGTATCAGCGGGTTAGACTGGTGTGTGTGTGTGTGTGTGTGTGTGTGTGTGTGTGTGTGTGTGTGTGTGTGTGTGTGTGTGTGTGTGTGTGTGTGTGTGTATGTATGTATGTATGAATGCAAAGGTTCTTGGAATCTGACATGCCATTAATGTGAAAAACGTGGCAATTTCTGTGAAGGAATTCAGGGAAATCGGTAATCTTAACATGAAATTTAAAAGTAGAAAGCACCTTCCTTGCAAAGAAAGAACAGAAAGGCACAATACCGTGACTAGAACTATACTTAAATAACCGGCACATAGGAGAGGAGCTCACCACGACGTTTCAGTCGGACTTGGACCATTTACAAAGTCACATTGTGACTTTGTAAATGG
>NC_091312.1:13374183-13376683 GCF_038502225.1 Cherax quadricarinatus
TTGGATGGTTAAAATCTCTTACATGAATAAATAGAGCATTGGAATCTTGTCCAGTTCTAATGCTATATTTATGTTGTTTTAATCTTAGTTCGAGATTTTTACCAGTTTGACCGTAATAAACTTTATCGCAAATTTTACAAGGAATCTTATAGACACATCCATCAGCATTTTGGGGGGAATTCTTAATCAAAAGTTTTTTTACTGTATCAAGATTTTTGAATACAACTTTAATATTAAAAGTCTTAAGAAGAGAAGGCATATCAACCAAGTTTTCATGGTAAGGGAGAACCAACATATTTTTAGTTGAATAAGGCTGGTTGCCCTTTTTTGGATTATAAAAAGTGTTCCTAGCAACTTTAAAAGATTTATCAATTACATTTCTTGGGTATTTTAAATCATTACCTATTTCATAAATTTTGGATATTTCCTCATCTATGAACTCAGGACTACAAATTCGTAAAGCTCTCAAAAACATTGATGAGAAAACAGACAGTTTGACTCTATCTTGATGCGAGGAATAATAGTGGACATAGGAACAGTTATTTGTAGGTTTTCTGTAAATTTTAAATTTGAATTCATTATTACCCTTAATAATTAAAACATCTAGAAAAGGCAATGAGTTATTTTCTTCAAACTCAACAGTAAAGTTTATAGAATGGGCTAAGCTATTTAATTTTCCAAGAAAATGGTGTATATCTACATTTTTGGGCATAAGACACAAAATATCATCAACATATCTGAACCATTTAGCTCTATTAGGGAGGATTGTGTTAAGCAACCTTGTTTCAAAAAATTCCATGTATAGGTTACTAAGAACAGGTGAAAGAGGATTTCCCATTGCCATACCAAACTTCTGAGTGTAAAACTTATCATTAAATACAAATTTTGCATCAACAATGCAAAGTTTAATAAGTTTAATGATAGTAGGAACTGGCAATGGTAAATCATAGTTAACGAGTTCTTCAGATAAGAAACTTAATAAATCATCAACAGGAACTTTCGTAAACAAGGAAGTAACATCAAAACTAACCATGTTAAAATCATTTAAGTCAGTCAAGGAGCTTAATTTATCAACCAAGTCTATGTTGTTTTTAACATTAAAGCGCTTGGAATTTCTCTATTCTTTCAGAGTGGTTGTTTTGCATATATATATATATATATATATATATATATATATATATATATATATATATATATATATATATATATATATATATATATATATATATATATATATATATATATATATATATATATGTATATATATATATATATATATATATATATATATATATATATATATATATATATATATATATATATATATATATATATATATATATATATATATATATATATATATATATATATATATATATATATATATATATGTATGTATATATATATATATATATATATATATATATATATGTATATATATATATATATATATATATATATATATATATATATATATATATATATATATATATGTGTGTGTGTGTGTGTGTGTGTATCGTGCCAAATAGGTAAAACTAGATATTTTGGCTTAAATAGCAACGCTATTCTTGCCGAATAAAGTAAACAAAAATTTGGGTATGCAGTAATTTCGCGAAACATTCTGAACCTAACGATGAAAATGTATCTCATTTTGTTTCATTATTATTATTAAATTATTGTAAACTTATCTAGAATACATTTGGTTGGATTAGGCTAAATTAAATTGCTTTTGTTATAATAAGGCTAGGTAAATTTCCTAAGATGCTTTTGGTGCAAAATCATTAATTTTTATATTTGCATAAATGAAAAAAATATATATCTTTAAATGCATAAGAGAAAATTTTAGAAAGGTCTTAATTTTAAATGCGTTCTTGCTAATTGACCAGTTTTACATATATAATTTATTTACTCACATGTCAACAATAGGAAACAAATCACGTGGAGATAAATTATGAATAATTGGATGATGGTACAACGTATTTTCTGGAATGAATGCTTCAGTAAATGCATATCATGATAGTAAAATCTAGTCATTATCAACTATGATTCAATAAATCTATACCAGGTGTTGAACGTTCGTACTGACGACTGACAGAATGTATTAAAAAATAGCTCATCAAAACTACCTGCCGTCCACGTGCTCCTGCTACATAATTAACGCTTTGCTTTTATGAGAAGATTTAGACAATCATTCTTCCTGAGCGCTGCCACACTCCATTAAATGCACTGGCTCTCTCTTAGGAATTAGAGACTGTATTCATAAAGCTTATTTAGGTAAAGTACACACAAACACATACACACACACACACACACACACACACACACACACACACACGTGGCTGAGGAAAGAAAAATCTTTACAAAGAAACCTCAGCCCCAGACAGAAGGAGAAGGAGGAGGAGGAGAAGAAGAAGGTAAAGAAAGGATGAGAAGAAGGAGAATAGAAAACATTAGCAACAAAGGTTTTATTTAGCGCTTGGAATAAATCATACAACTTAAA